>NC_138770.1:337112200-337125351 GCF_965119305.1 Pelophylax lessonae
CTTGTTGGAAGTGTGCATGTTTTTCCAATTCCGCCGGTTTTTGCCATTTTCTATGGGCGAGACAGCGGATTTGCAAGCGGTATTCAAAAAAAAATTGACCCAAAATCGCGCTGGCGAAATTTTTTGAGCCAATTTGGCGTTGCGCATGCGCACATTCGCGAGTTCGCAGCTCGCGGCTGGAGGAGCTGTTTAACCTTTCCACACTTTCGCAGATATCTCTCTTTCTAAGTCAGTTTTGAGATTTTTTAAACGCAAGTCATCTCCAAATTGACTTCCACACCTTCCACAGTGATTTGGGATTTTTGGGGGTACAGGGGAAAATTTGGCTAAACTTTAGTCGAGCTTTTAGCTGGCGTGGTTTTAAGTCGCGCTCTGACCATATTGCATCTTAATGAATCTCACACTAGGCGCTATTTTCCGCCCGCCGTTCTTTGAATGCCAATTTCAGACTTAAATAATCGCCGCTTCGCAAAATCACGCCGAAACGCCAATTCGCCGTACTATGAATCAGGCCCTGTGTCTTTTTGCTCTTCAATAAAGATTTTTTCAAATTAACACATTTGGTGTGAGCATCCCTTAATGCAGCCGTTTCCACGGAGCTGTTCTATAGCCCCCATCCCTTTTTTACATTGTTACAGAAAGTATTCAGACCCCCTTAAATTTTTCACTCTTTGTTATATTGCAGCCATTTGCTAAAATAATTTAAGTTCATTCTTCTTCCTCATGAATGTACACATAGCACCCCATACTGACAGAAAAACACAGAATTGTTGACATTGTTGCAGATTTATTAAAAAAGAAAAACTGAAATATCACATGGTCCTAAGTATTCAGACCCTTTGCTGTGACACTCATATATTTAACTCAGGTGCTTTCCATTTCTTCTGATCATCCTTGAGATGGTTCTACACCTTCATTTGAGTCCAGCTGTGTTTGATTATACTGATTGGACTTGATTAGGAAAGCCACACACCTGTCTATATAAGACCTTCCAGATCACAATGCATGTCAGAGCAAATGAGAATCATGAGGTCAAAGGAACTGCCTGAAGAGCTCAGAGACAGAATTGTGGCAAGACACAGATCTGGCCAAGGTTACAAAAAGATTTCTGCTGCACTTAAGGTTCCTAAGAGCACAGTGGCCTCCATAATCCTCAAATGGAAGACGTTTGGGACGACCAGAACCCTTCCTAGAGCTGGCCGTCCGGCCAAACTGAGCTATCGGGGGAGAAGAGCCTTGGTGAGAGAGGTAAAGAAGAACCCAAAGATCACTGTGGCTGAGCTCCAGAGATGCAGTCAGGAGATGGGAGAAAGTTGTAGAAAGTCAACCATCACTGCAGCCCTCCACCAGTCGGGGCTTTATGGCAGAGTGGCCCGACGGAAGCCTCTCCTCAGTGTAAGACACATGAAAGCCCGCATGGAGTTTGCTAAAAAACACCTGAAGGACTCCAAGATGGTGAGAAATAAGATTCTCTGGTCTGATGAGACCAAAATAGAACTTTTTGGCCTTAATTCTAAGCGGTATGTGTGGAGAAAACCAGGCACTGCTCATCACCTGTCCAATACAGTCCCAACAGTGAAGCATGGTGGTGGCAGCATCATGCTGTGGGGGTGTTTTTCAGCTGCAGTGACAGGACGACTGGTTGCAATTGAGGGAAAGATGAATGCGGCCAAGTACAGGGATATCCTGGATAAAAACCTTCTCCAGAGTGCTCTGGACCTCAGACTGGGCCGAAGATTTACCTTCCAACAAGACAATGACCCTAAGCACACAGCTAAAATAACGAAGGAGTGGCTTCACAACAACTCTGTGACTGTTCTTGAATGGCCCAGCCAGAGCCCTGACTTAAACCCAATTGAGCATCTCTGGAGAGACCTAAAAATGGCTGTCCACCAACGTTTACCATCCAACCTGACAGAACTGGAGAGGATCTGCAAGGAGGAATGGCAGAGGATCCCCAAATCCAGGTGTGAAAGACTTGTTGCATCTTTCCCAAAAAGACTCCTGGCTGTATTAGATCAAAAGGGGGCTTCTACTAAATACTGAGCAAAGGGTCTGAATACTTAGGACCATGTGATATTTCAGTTTTTCTTTTTTAATAAATCTGCAACAATGTCAACAATTCTGTGTTTTTCTGTCAGTATGGGGTGCTATGTGTACATTCATGAGGAAGAAGAATGAACCTAAATGATTTTAGCAAATGGCTGCAATATAACAAAGAGTGAAAAATTTAAGGGGGTCTGAATACTTTCCGTACCCACTGTATATGTATACAAGGCAGATTGCCTTTCTGTGAGAAGGGAAGGTAGTGATCTTGTGTTTATGCTAAGCAGTGACACGGATCTCTGCCTTTTCACAGTACAAGCACATCCCCCACAGTTAGTAATCACTCCCTAGGAACACATTTAACCCTTTGATCACCCCTGATGTTAAACCCTTTCCAGCCAGTGTCATTAGTACAGTGATAGTGTTATTAGTGTCACTGGTCTCCAAAAAAAGTGTCATCCGGTGTCCAATTTGTCACAGCCCTTCTAAGTCTTGATCGCCGCCATTACTAGTAAAAAGTAAATAAATAAAAATTCTGTAAATCCCATAGTTTGTAGGCACTATAACTGTTGCACAAACCAATCAATATACGCTTATTGGGATTTTTTTACCAAAAATATGTATCAGAATACATATTGGTATAAATTGATAGAGATTTGATTTTTTTATTGGATTTGTTATATAGCAGAAAGTAATAAATATATATATTTTTTTAATATCATTTACAGTCTTTTTCTTTTAATTTTTATGTTTATATCGCAAAAAATAAAAACTGCAGAGGTGATCAAATACCACCAAAAGAAAGCTCTATTTGTGGGGGGGGAAAAGGACATACATTATTTGGGTACAGCGTTGCACGACTGTAAGTTAAAATAACGCAGTGCCATATCGAAAAAAAAAAAAATGGCCTGCTCATGAAAGGGGTAAATCTTTCGGGAACTGAAGTGGTTCATTTTGCAATTTCAGTCCTAGTGGAAACAAGCGCCGAGCGGAAAACCGCTCCTGCGATTTCTAATGGCACCTGCACGCATTTCCTGAGTGGATCTGTGCAGGTGGTTGTGCCTCCAGAAACAGGTGTGGTTCTGAAGCGGCAATTGCCCGCACAGGTGTGAACCGATGCCGACTAGACAATTAGGCCCCTTTCACACAGGTGGACCGTTTAGATCCGCCTGTCAGTTTTTTTGGCGGATCTGAACGGTCACCCCATGCATCTCTATGGGGCATCGGATGTCAGCGGAGACATGTCCGCTGACATCCGATAAATCTGGACGGATGGAAACCCTATTTTCCATCCGTCCAGCGGATCGGATGAGAACTGACAGACGTTTCCCCCATAGAGATACATGGGGACCTGACAGCTCTGTCTCCGCACACAGAGCGGAGACACAGCGGTCATCCTCCTGCTCAGCGGGGGATCAGCGGATCGATCCCCAAACTGAGAAAAATGGAGTCCGCCTGACGGACTCCGTGTGTGAAAGGGCCCTCAAGAAGCAGCAAAAATTGTGCCTGAAATGCCTATTTCCAACGCCTTCGTGAACAGTGCGTAAACAAGCCTGACGCACCTATTAACACCAATGCCTTACCAAACCATAGAGGTGTGAATGAGCCCTTACAGAACTGCCCGTGGGTAATAAAAACGCACTAGTGACCCCTCTATTAAATACATACATTTCCACTCATTGTTTATGCATTTTACTTGCCCTGGGAACCTGTCACAGGGTTTTGTGAGGTGAGGCTGAAGACAAAGGAAAATCCTGTCACAGCCTGCTCTTTATAAACAAACCACTGCGTCAACCGGCTCATTCCCGCCCCATCCAGCTTGAGGAGGGAACAGGGAATCCAGTAGTAAAGGGAAGAGTATGTCCGTGTCAATAAAATCACAGGACACAAGAACCCCACTGTAGTTGCTACGCATCCGATGCTATCCGCCACCTCCGCAGCGCCCCTCCCCCCCTCCTCAGTACTCCCGACGTGGGTTCTTTGATTGTTCAACCGGTTCGCACCGGCTTTTAGCGGATTGACGTCAATGAAGCACGTCTCTCGCCGTAACCCCTCCCACCTTCCTTTCCATGGCCGCGAACTGAGAGGTGATTGGCGGAAGGGCAGGTCACGTCACGGTCCCTATATAATCTAGGTCGGGTGACGTAGGCAGACCGGCGTCGCTGCATGGTGTGCGTGCGTTGCGTCCCATGCTGTTTACTGGTTACTGAGGAGAAGTCAGGGAGAGGAGGTAGGGGCCGCGTCCAAGCAGTCTGTGGATCCCACAACACCGCACCCTAGCCACGGGAGACAGCCGTCTGCTGTATGCTCCATCACCGCCCGCCCGTTGGTTGCTCCAGCGATTCTTCCTAGGGACCGGCTGTATGATTAAGATACAATCTTCAATGAGTAAGCATAGCCCTGTAAGTATCGCGGCGCTATGGTCTCAGGAGTCACGGTGTGGGCGGCATGGCCGTGTTACGTTAGAGGATGCAATCTGTACGCTGCCATTTTCTGGTGTCTTGTCTCTCCGAGGCCATTTTCAGCTGATAGAATCTCCTCACATCCGATGCGACATGGTGATAGTGATGGGGGGGCAGTCGTGATTTCCATGTCGTAGTGACAGAGGAGGTGTTGCGTACATCGCTCAGCTATTCCAGCCTATTGCTGGATGATGGAGTGCCTAGAACATGTCAGGACTGTCCGTCAGCACCTCGCCCGTCCGCACAGCCTGCTTCATTTATCTGTTCACCATAGCACATATACACCGATTACTACCACTGTGCATAGGGAGGGTGTACAATGGAAAGGTCGTATCTCCTAGTGGGCACATTCCACTGCTCCTTAAACCTCCTAGCTGGTCATTGAGTATGCTGGGGCTCCTTCTTTGTTAGAGGATTAGCCAGGCTGGGATTATCTTGGGGGGGGGGGGGGGGGGATTTCTTTTTTTGGGGGTGCAGGTCTTGGGATTTGCCCCAGGAGGGGGGTTGGCAGGGTTTGGTTGGGATTTGCCCCAGGAGGGGGGTGGGCAGTTTTTTTCTTCCGGAGGGGGTAGCATGGTTTGGGATTTTCCTTGGGGGGGGGGGGGGGGAGCAGGTTTTGGGAGTTGCCCAAGGGGGAGAAGTTTATGCTTCCAGAGGGTAGTATGTTTTTGGGATTTTCCTTTTTTGGGGGTGCAGGTTTGGGCATTTGCCCCAGAAGGGGGAGCAGTTTTTGCTTCTGGAGGGGGTAGCCTGTTTTGGGAGTTTACTTTTTGGGGAGCAGGTTTTGGGATTTGAACCCAGGAGGGGGGGGGGGCAGTTTTTGCTTCTGGAGGGGAAGCATGTTTTGGGATTTTACGTTTTGGGGAGCAGGTTTTGGGATTTGCTCCCAGGAGGAGGGGGGCAGTTTTTGCTTCTGGAGGGGGTAACAGGTTTTGGGATGTGCACCCAGGAGGTGGGGGGTCGTTTTTGCTTCCGGAGGGGGTAGCATGTTTTGGGATTTTACTTTTTGGGGAGCAGGTTTTGCCCCCAGAAGGAGGGGGGCAGTTTTTGCTTCTGGAGGGGGTAACATGTTTTGGGATTTTACTTTTTGGGGAGCAGGTTTTGGGATTTGCCCCCAGGAGGGGGCAGTTTTTGCTTCTGGAGGGGGTAGCATGTTTTGGGGAGCAGGTTTTGGGATGTGCACCCAGGAGGGGGGGGGGGCGTTTTTGCTTCCGGAGGGGGTAGCCTGTTTTGGGATTTTACTTTTTGGGGAGCAGGTTTTGGGATTTGCACCCAGGAGGTTGGGGGGGCAGTTTTTGCTTCCGGAGGGGGTAGCCTGTTTTGGGATTTTACTTTTTGTTGCTGCCGGAGGGGGTTGCATGTTTTGGGTTTTTCCTTATTGTGGGAGCAGGTTTTGGGCTTTGCCCCAGGAGGGAGGGGGTAGCCTTTTTTGGGGATTTTCTGAGGGGAGGGGCAGGTTTTTGGATATGCATAGTAGTTACTACTTTTGAGAGAAACTTCTCTCTGGGTGGTGATTTAAGTGCAGGTTCACATTAATGCCATTGCGGAAAGCTGCAAATATACAGCGTGTTCCTGCATTGCATCCGCACCCCTGGCAGTTCACACTGCCATATGCGATACGCTGGGGGGTGTCAATTATGAGTTGACATCCCCAGATAAGATCGCATATCGCAGTGTGATCTGTAAGTTCGCACACAATCGGATCACACTAGTGTGAACCACCATGCGATCCGGTAATGCTGCGGACCAAAAAAGGGTCCTGTGCGTCTTTTAGTGCGATTGCGGTGAAAATTCAGCCATACAAACTGTATGGCTGAAATTTGCACCGCACAGAGATCGCATGTAATTTTAGGAGCAGTGCGCTCCGAATTGCATGCTATGATCGCACTAATGTGAACGGGCACTTACACTGCAAGGATTTTACCACCTTTTGCTAGTCCTTCCTTTTTGTTGCTTGGAAGAAAACTTTGTCCTACTGTCTTTAGATGCTAGTTCTGAATGGAAGGGAGTCATTTTATCAGCTCCAGAAAAGCTGCAGTGTCTAAATCCCATTTGAAACGATTAACCTTTGGTGCCAGTTTACACAAACTCATACAGTTCACACTGCCATATACGAATCACTGGAGGTGTCAATACAAAGTTAATGACACCCCCGGATCAGTGCAAACTGTCAGTTCAGCCATGAATCGGATAGGTGTGAACACCCATGCGATCTAATTCTGGTGCGGACCCAAAAAGGTCTTGTACGAGGTGTCTGAATGCAATGCGATCCACATCGCACAGACATTGCATGTGATTTGCAGAGCAGTGCACTCCGAATCATATGCGATGTCTGTCATTGCACATATGTGAACCAGGACTTGGGGCCATTTCACACCAAAAATGCAGTCCAGATGTTTTTCTGCATGCATATGCTTGATGCGTTCCAGTGTTTTTGATGCGGTTTACAGCGTTCTAGTCCAGTGCGGGAAAAATGCTGCATGTTCTACCTTTCTTTGGAACTGATGTGAACTGTGCCATTGAAAACCATATAACCTACTTTCCATGTGTTTTTGATGCAGAAAAAAGCACTTGACTGCATGTGGTGTGAACTGGCCCTTTAGGGATTATATCAGCAGAAATGACATTTTGGTTGAGAGGATGCCTAAAGCCTGACTTGTATCTTGCTGTGGAGTTGTTCACACATGCAGGAAATGACCTTTCTGGAAGTGTTGTGGAGGGAATGCCTCTAGGAGCCATGTTTTATTGACTTTACAAAATTACAGCAGCCGCTGTTTAAAAAGTGGTGTATTTTTTTTAAGAACGCACTCCCCAAAAACACAGACCTAGCAGCCCTGCATTGTTTTTCACATTGTCCTAAAGCATCCTGGGATATGGAGGGGGTTGGTTCATTTTTGCCAGGCAAGGAAAGTAGAAAAGTGAAAGTGCAGGCTTTGTTCCCTTGAACAGATTTCACCCTCTGTAACCTGTATCAGTGCAAATAGTCACCCAAGCAGTTACCTTTCTGGGGGCGTTCTGTACACACTGAACAGAATGCCTCCAAGTTGTCATATTTTTAGTGTTGCAGTTTAAAAGGAAGGGTCATTTTTAGAAACATTAAATTACAGGTAAAGCTAATTTGGCTGTACTTCTGTGGACCACAGGAGTGCAGTTCATTTTGCACTCATGTGACCTGTTTTCAGCTGCTGTCAGAGCCGGTCCAGGCTTGGACAAGATCGCAACCATAGTCGTGATCTGCCAACATGCCTGGACTGGCACCTGGCTCGGCCTCTGAAAGTCTAAGCTGGTCGCTTCCTGCCCCTTCCACAGCTCACCACTCCAGTGAGTGAGGGGGCATAGCAGAGAGCTGCTGACTGCTCCAGGGGCTGTGAGAACCAAGTGATCTGTGGTATTTTGGCACTTTTCCACTGTAAGTACCAGCTCGGCTCCACTTGACCCTGCTTGGCTCGGTTTGGTTTTCCACTGCATGGTATGGTGTTGGAACGATTTGCTTTTCCACTAAAGTAAAGTGGGTGGGATAACAATGATTCTCTGACCAATCAGTGGCTAGTAGTGACAAACAGTCAAGGCTGCATGCAAAGGATTGTGGGATATGGTACCGGTATGGCCCTCTTGTGGTTCTTTTCCACTGCATGGAACGGAATGATTCGGCTCGCTTTTGTGCTTTTCCACTGCTGGTACTGCATGTACGGTGTAGGAATGGTTCGGTACGGCGGCGCTTTTCCACTACATGGAACCAAATGGTTCGCTTGCTTAAACAGTACCACCTCAGTTGTGGTTCCAACAGGGCCGTACTGGTACCATATCCCACAATCCTTTGTATGCAGCCTTAACTATTTGTCACTGCTAGCCACTGATTGGTCAGAGAATCATTGTTATCCCACCCACTTTAGTACTAGTTTAGTGGAAAAGCAAACCATATCAAACCGTACCGAACCTTCCAACACCGTACCATGCAGTGAAAAACCAAACCGGGCCAAGCAAAAAGTGCCATTGGAACCATAACCAAGGTGGTACTGTTTAAGCGAGCCGTACCGTTCAGTTCCATGTAGTGGAAAAGCGCAATTAGATCGCTCAGATCTGTGTCTGAGCTGGCCGGGGACAGATGCTGCATCCACAAGTATGAATCTAAAAAAGTCCATACTATTAAATTACATTATGGGCTTGTGTAATTGTGCTTTCTATCGTTTTATCTGCTTTTTTTTTTTCCCCAAAAGTGGGGTTACCCTTTAACCATTATGACCCAATCAAATGTATGTTCATTTATATCCTCCCACCTATAGACCTTAGTTTTCGGGCTGAAAACCTTCCAGACAGATACACACTAGCTCATGTGAAAATACCCTATCAGTGTTTTAGGTCTTGTGGTGATTTCGTTTCTTGATCCTTTTGAATGTTTGGTGCTTTTTTTTTTTTTTTTTTTTTTTTTTTTTTTTTTTCACCTAGCTATTTCTTTTCTTTGTCCTTTAACACCCCCCAAGCTTTTGTAAGGTCTCATTCCTAGAGACTATAGTAGTGATCTGATAAACTTTTACATTATCGCATAAACAATGGAATGCAAACAATGGTGAGCTATAAAAATAAATTGGTGGAACCCAAGTTCATTTGCACTTTTTTTTTTTTTTTTTTGGATTTTACAATGTATTTTTATTTTGTTTGAAAATTTTAAATTTTTCTAATTAAGAGGGGTCAAATCAACCTTTTCATAGGTAGTGGTAAGCATTTCAAAGAAGCAGAATGGAAACATTTTCTCAAGAATTTCTAACAGTAAATGTGGTGTGTTCACAAGTCCATTCACTCCAAAGTTGAAAGGTTAAATGCAAATGTTTTTAGTTACTCTTGAACAACATTTGGTATTGAATGTATTGATTTAACTTTTGTACAAATATTCATACAAATATTCATACAATATTCATACAATCTACTATTGTATGTCCAGCTTATAGTTGTGAACATCAGTGGTATTGAAAAACATTTTGAATAGTTACATAGTCATAGATGAATCCATGTTAAGGTTTGAAAACTGCAGCGTGAGCAAAATTTGACTTCAGTTTGGTGTCTTAAGACCGCATTCACACTGCAGCGGCACGACTTCTCCACGACTTCAGGGGCGACCTGTGAAGTCCCGTGCACCGCAACTTCGGCGCGACTTGCTCGGACTTCATATAATGGCTATGCAAGTTGCTCCGAGGTCGCCCCAAAATAGTACCAAGTGAAACTGGGTGGGGGATGCTAAAAAAAACTTAATGTAGCCACCACATCTAATAAGCCGCAATATATTTTGGGTTTATTACCATAGCCCAGTGAAGTCTTCCAAACTCCATTATTGGGTTCAAACTGAGGACTCTAGTGCTATGGATTCACATCTCTCAGAAGTTGCAGTTAAAGCGGAGTTCCACCCTGGATTTTTTTTTTTTTTAATACCCCCGGGACAGTCAGGGCTAGTGCATTCCACAATGGCTAGCCTCTGATCTGTCCCGGGTTGCACTTACCTGCAAGACGAAATGCTTACCTTGCAAACGTCTTGTCCAGCGCTGCCATCTCAGATGTGGGCAGCTTGAAGCCAGCGCGTCCTCTTCGGCGTCTTCTTCCGCCTTCTTTGGTCCCACGATGCTCTGCGCCGGCCCCGACGTCAGTTCCGGGTCGCGCGCGTCACCCCTCCACAGCTTCTGGGCATGCCCAGAAGCTGTTTAGAAGGGGATGACGCGCGCGACCCGGAACTGACGTCGGGGCCGGTGCAGGCGCAATGATTCCTGGGAGCTATGACGTCCAGCTCCCAGGAATCATTGCAGAGCCAGGAAGTGACGACGGGCCGAGGAAGGAGGAAGAAGGAAGTAAGGTAAGTATATTTTCTTCGCTACGAGGTAAGTAAAAAAAAAAATATGCGATTATCCATTTCTTTGTCAGGTGACCCGGAGCGAGAAGGAGGTAAGTATAAAAATAGGGTGGAACTCCACTTTAAACTGACAAATTGGTCATAGATTTTAGTAAAGTGAACTGGTGCTGGTCTGTTTGCGAGTTAACCACTTGCTGACCAGAAGCTTATATATATATATATATATATATATATATATATATATATATATATATATATATATATATATATATATATATATATATATATATATATATATATATATATATATATATATATATATATATATATATCTCTCAGATCAGCTCTCTGGTAAAAACAATCCTAGCTGCTGGATTGCTTTTACAAGCAGCAGGAGGCTTTGCCAGGACCTCCTGATCCACAAAGAGTCCTGATCAGCCAGCACTTTTGCCTGCTGCTCAGACGGACAAAGACTGAATCAGCTTTGTTCAGGTCTGATATAGTAAGAGACACAATGGCCTTGCATCAATTTCTGGTTTACCCGGATGTAAAAAGTAAAAATTTTTTTGAAAATGAAATCAATCTTGGTGTGATCAAATGCTAAAGAGCAGAGTAGGGATATGGAGTCCCATAGACCCCAGATTACCTGTTACATGCCTATTGCTGTCAAGAGATGTTTGTTTTGTGATGGCAATAAAAGTAGAAAAAAATAGTGACCGCGTTAAGGAATGAAACTAAAGTACCCCTATGCTCACGTGAAAAGACGTCAGTCCCCACACATGGGGTATTACCACGAACTTCAGATCATGGGCAGTAATTCTAGCACCAGACCACCTTTCTAAATTTAAAGTGGTAACCTAACCTGTAAAGACTTTTTAAAGCTTCTACTTTGGATAGAAAGATTTGTCATTTGTTGCATAGGCATGAGCAATTTTAAAGCATGACATTGGAGCTGCATGATCGTTAAAAAAAATATTAGTATCAATTCAACTCCCCTCACAATCTTAATGCAGCATTTCCACGATTCGTGTAACAAGTGCAGAGCAGTTCTCTGCTCGCAGCTGTCAAACAGCATGCAAAGTTTATCATAACGTTGCTCAGTGAGACCCATGTGCTTGTATTAGGGATGCACCGAAATGAAATTCTTGGCCGAAGCAGAATAATAATGAAATGTTTGGCCGAAGGCCGAATACCGAACGCGGTGTTTCGCATTTTTTCCATTTATTTTGCCAATTTTTTGTCCTCTCTTGTCCTCTCGTGTCTCTCTCTTGTCCTCTCGTGTCTCTCTCTTGTCCTCTCGTGTCTCTCTCTCTTGTCCTCTCGTGTCTCTCTCTCTTGTCCTCTCGTGTCTCTCTCTCTCTTGTCCTCTCGTGTCTCTCTCTCTCTTGTCCTCTCGTGTCTCTCTCTCTCTTGTCCTCTCGTGTCTCTCTCTCTCTTGTCCTCTCGTGTCTCTCTCTCTCTTGTCCTCTCGTGTCTCTCTCTCTCTTGTCCTCTCGTGTCTCTCTCTCTCTTGTCCTCTCGTGTCTCTCTCTCTCTCTTGTCCTCTCGTGTCTCTCTCTCTCTTGTCCTCTCGTGTCTCTCTCTCTTGTCCTCTCGTGTCTCTCTCTCTCTTGTCCTCTCGTGTCTCTCTCTCTCTTGTCCTCTCGTGTCTCTCTCTCTCTTGTCCTCTCGTGTCTCTCTCTCTCTCTTGTCCTCTCGTGTCTCTCTCTCTCTCTTGTCCTCTCGTGTCTCTCTCTCTCTCTTGTCCTCTCGTGTCTCTCTCTCTCTCTCTTGTCCTCTCGTGTCTCTCTCTCTCTCTCTTGTCCTCTCGTGTCTCTCTCTCTCTCTCTTGTCCTCTCGTGTCTCTCTCTCTCTCTCTTGTCCTCTCGTGTCTCTCTCTCTCTCTCTCTTGTCCTCTCGTGTCTCTCTCTCTCTCTCTCTCTTGTCCTCTCGTGTCTCTCTCTCTCTCTCTCTCTTGTCCTCTCGTGTCTCTCTCTCTCTCTCTCTCTTGTCCTCTCGTGTCTCTCTCTCTCTCTCTCTCTTGTCCTCTCGTGTCTCTCTCTCTCTCTCTTGTCCTCTCGTGTCTCTCTCTCTCTCTCTCTTGTCCTCTCGTGTCTCTCTCTCTCTCTCTCTTGTCCTCTCGTGTCTCTCTCTCTCTTGTCCTCTCGTGTCTCTCTCTCTCTCTCTTGTCCTCTCGTGTCTCTCTCTCTCTCTCTGTCCTCTCGTGTCTCTCTCTCTCTCTCTCTTGTCCTCTCGTGTCTCTCTCTCTCTCTCTCTTGTCCTCTCGTGTCTCTCTCTCTCTCTCTTGTCCTCTCGTGTCTCTCTCTCTCTCTCTCTTGTCCTCTCGTGTCTCTCTCTCTCTCTCTCTTGTCCTCTCGTGTGTCTCTCTCTCTCTCTCTCTTGTCCTCTCGTGTGTGTCTCTCTCTCTCTCTCTTGTCCTCTCGTGTCTCTCTCTCTCTCTCTCTTGTCCTCTCGTGTCTCTCTCTCTCTCTCTCTTGTCCTCTCGTGTCTCTCTCTCTCTCTCTTGTCCTCTCGTGTCTCTCTCTCTCTCTCTTGTCCTCTCGTGTCTCTCTCTCTCTCTCTTGTCCTCTCGTGTCTCTCTCTCTCTCTCTCTTGTCCTCTCGTGTCTCTCTCTCTCTTGTCCTCTCGTGTCTCTCTCTCTCTCTCTCTCTCTTGTCCTCTCGTGTCTCTCTCTCTCTCTCTCTTGTCCTCTCGTGTCTCTCTCTCTCTCTCTCTTGTCCTCTCGTGTGTGTCTCTCTCTCTCTCTCTCTTGTCCTCTCGTGTGTGTCTCTCTCTCTCTCTCTTGTCCTCTCGTGTCTCTCTCTCTC
>NC_138770.1:337125551-337219551 GCF_965119305.1 Pelophylax lessonae
CCTCTCGTGTGTGTCCTCTCTCTCTCTCTCTTGTCCTCTCGTGTGTCTCTCTCTCTCTCTCTCTTGTCCTCTCGTGTCTCTCTCTCTCTCTCTCTCTCTCTTGTCCTCTCGTGTCTCTCTCTCTCTCTCTCTCTCTCTCTCTCTCTCTCTTGTCCTCTCGTGTCTCTCTCTCTCTCTCTCTCTCTCTTGTCGTCTCGTGTCTCTCTCTCTCTCTCTCTCTCTCTCTCTTGTCCTCTCGTGTCTCTCTCTCCTCTCTCTCTCTCTCTCTCTCTTGTCCTCTCGTGTCTCTCTCTCTCTCTCTCTCTCTCTCTTGTCCTCTCGTGTCTCTCTCTCTCTCTCTCTCTCTCTCTCTCTTGTCCTCTCTGTGTCTCTCTCTCTCTCTCTCTCTGTCCTCTCGTGTGTCTCTCTCTCTCTCTCTCTCTCTGTCCTCTCGTGTCTCTCTCTCTCTCTCTCTCTCTTGTCCTCTCGTGTCTCTCTCTCTCTCTCTCTCTCTCTCTCTCTCTTGTCCTCTCGTGTCTCTCTCTCTCTCTCTCTCTTGTCCTCTCGTGTCTCTCTCTCTCTCTCTTCTCTCTCTTGTCTCTCTCTCTCTCTCTTTGTCCTCTCGTGTGTCTCTCTCTCTCTCTCTCTCTCTCTCTCTCGTCCTCTCGTGTCTCTCTCTCTCTCTCTCTCTCTCTCTTGTCCTCTCGTGTGTCTCTCTCTCTCTCTCTCTCTCTCTCTCTCTCTCTCTCTCTCTCTCTCTCTCTCTCTCTCTCTCTCTTGTCCTCTCGTGTCTCTCTCTCTCTCTCTCTCTCTCTCTCTTGTCCTCTCGTGTCTCTCTCTCTCTTGTCCTCTCGTGTCTCTCTCTCTCTCTCTTGTCCTCTCGTGTCTCTCTCTCTCTCTTGTCCTCTCGTGTCTCTCTCTCTCTCTCTTGTCCTCTCGTGTCTCTCTCTCTCTCTCTTGTCCTCTCGTGTCTCTCTCTCTCTCTCTCTCTCTCTCTTGTCCTCTCGTGTCTCTCTCTCTCTTGTCCTCTCGTGTCTCTCTCTCTCTCTCTCTCTTGTCCTCTCGTGTCTCTCTCTCTCTCTCTCTCTCTCTCTCTCTCGTCCGCTCGTGTCTCTCTCTCTCTCTCTCTCTCTCTCGTCCGCTCGTGTCTTCTCTCTCTCTCTCTCTCTCTTGTCCTCTCGTGTGTGTCTCTCTCTCTCTCTCTCTCTCTCTTGTCCTCTCGTGTGTGTCTCTCTCTCTCTCTCTCTCTTGTCCTCTCGTGTGTGTGTCTCTCTCTCTCTCTCTTGTCCTCTCGTGTGTGTCTCTCTCTCTCTCTCTTGTCCTCTCGTGTGTCTCTCTCTCTCTCTCTCTTGTCCTCTCGTGTCTCTCTCTCTCTCTCTCTTGTCCTCTCGTGTCTCTCTCTCTCTCTCTCTCTCTCTCTCTCTTGTCCTCTCTGTCTCTCTCTCTCTCTCTCTCTCTCTTGTCGTCTCGTGTCTCTCTCTCTCTCTCTCTCTCTCTCTCTCTTGTCCTCTCGTGTCTCTCTCTCTCTCTCTCTCTCTCTCTCTCTTGTCCTCTCGTGTCTCTCTCTCTCTCTCTCTCTCTCTTGTCCTCTCGTGTCTCTCTCTCTCTCTCTCTCTCTCTCTCTCTCTCTCTCTCTCTCTCTTGTCCTCTCGTGTCTCTCTCTCTCTCTCTTGTCCTCTCGTGTCTCTCTCTCTCTCTCTCTGTCCTCTCGTGTCTCTCTCTCTCTCTCTCTTGTCCTCTCGTGTCTCTCTCTCTCTCTCTCTCTTGTCCTCTCGTGTCTCTCTCTCTCTCTCTCTCTCTCTCTCTTGTCCTCTCGTGTCTCTCTCTCTCTCTCTCTCTTGTCCTCTCGTGTCTCTCTCTCTCTCTCTCTCTCTCTCTCTCTCTCTCTTGTCCTCTCGTGTGTCTCTCTCTCTCTCTCTCTCTCTCTCTCGTCCTCTCGTGTGTCTCTCTCTCTCTCTCTCTCTCTCTCTCTCTCTCTCTGTCCTCTCCGTGTCTCTCTCTCTCTCTCTCTCTCTCTCTCTCTCTCTCTCTCTCTCTCTCTCTCTTGTCCTCTCGTGTGTCTCTCTCTCTCTCTCTCTCTTGTCCTCTCGTGTCTCTCTCTCTCTTGTCCTCTCGTGTCTCTCTCTCTCTCTCTCTCTCTCTCTCTCTCTCTCTCTCTTGTCCTCTCGTGTCTCTCTCTCTCTCTCTCTCTCTCTCTCTCTCTCTCTCTCTCTCGTCCTCTCGTGTCTCTCTCTCTCTCTCTCTCTCTCGTCCTCTCGTGTGTGTCTCTCTCTCTCTCTCTTGTCCTCTCGTGTGTGTCTCTCTCTCTCTCTCTTGTCGTCTCGTGTGTGTGTCTCTCTCTCTCTCTCTTGTCCTCTCGTGTGTGTCTCTCTCTCTCTCTCTTGTCCTCTCGTGTGTGTCTCTCTCTCTCTCTCTTGTCCTCTCGTGTGTCTCTCTCTCTCTCTCTTGTCCTCTCGTGTCTCTCTCTCTCTCTCTCTCTCTCTCTCTCTTGTCCTCTCGTGTCTCTCTCTCTCTCTCTCTCTTGTCCTCTCGTGTCTCTCTCTCTCTCTCTCTCTCTCTTGTCCTCTCGTGTCTCTCTCTCTCTCTCTCTCTCTCTCTCTTGTCCTCTCGTGTCTCTCTCTCTCTCTTGTCCTCTCGTGTCTCTCTCTCTCTCTCTCTCTCTCTTGTCCTCTCGTGTCTCTCTCTCTCTCTCTCTCTCTCTCTCTTGTCCTCTCGTGTCTCTCTCTCTCTCTCTCTCTCTCTTGTCCTCTCGTGTCTCTCTCTCTCTCTCTCTCTCTTGTCCTCTCGTGTCTCTCTCTTGTCCTCTCGTGTGTCTCTCTCTCTCTCTCTCTCTCTCTTGTCCTATCGTGTCTCTCTCTCTCTCTCGCTTGTCCTATCATGTCTCTCCTCTCATGTCTCTCTCCCTAAATGTTACTGTAGGGAATGGGATTCAGTGCACACTGCAGCCTTGTACCATAGGGTTAATGTTGTTGACACTGTAGGGATTGGGAAGGATGCTGGGAATGGAAATCGGGAAGCATGCAGGCAGCCTTGTAAATTTTAATTGCAGATACAGGGCACTGGGCAGGTCAGGGTTAATGTGGTAACATCAATTACTCAGTGACAGTCAGTGTCAGTGTGGACTTGATCAGATTATACAGTCTCTCATAGTGGTGGTAGTAGGAGGCTGGAGGTGGACTAGTAGGAGCCTGGAAAGGAGCACAGCCGCATACATTACTCACTCGTGCACTGCAGCCCGCCCCACACATTCAGTGAGTCTTACGTGAGTAGCGGCACAGCGGAACCAATCAGGTGTGCAGGCACGCGTGACTGGTTCGCTGTGCAGCTAATCACGGCGTGATTGGCTTCCTGAATGTGCCATTGAAAAAACTAGGGAGGAGAGTAAGACTCACTGAATGTGTGGGGCGGGCTGCAGTGCATGAGTGAGTAATGTATGTATGCTCACCGCTGAAGCGTCCCGGCTTCCCCTGCTTAACACGGAAGTCTGTGAGTCCTCCTGTCCTCCTCCGAGTCCCTTCCCCCTGTAAATATTGTGACCTCGGCGATATGAATATCGCCTACGGCCACAGAACGATAGTCGATATCATATCAACTATCGTTCAGCCCTATTCGGCACAAAATTATTCGGCCTTTTGACTTATTCGGCCGAACACCGAAAGTGCTATTTTTTCTATTTTCATTATTACAACATTATTCGGCCGCCGAATATTCGGTGCATCCCTAGCTTGTATGCATGCCTGACAACGTCAGGGCATGCTCGTGTCCTTGGGTATTTCCTCCCAGATCTTAACCAGGGTATCGCTGAGCTCCTAAACAGACTGAGGTGCAACCAGGTAGTGTCAGATGGACCTAAACAAATGTCCCAGAGGTCTTCTATTGCAGTGGTCCTCAACTCCGGTTCTCAGGGCCCACTAAAGCCTCGTACACACGCACCGATTGTTGGCCGTGAATTTTCGGCCAACAACCGATCGGCCGATTGTCGGCTTGCTAGTATGATGCTTCCGACAACCGACTGCGACTTTTCGGCCGGACAAAATCTGGTGTGCATGCTATAAAATTTTTGTTGGCGGTCACCAGAACGGCCGATTGTTCTTCAGTCAGTACAGATTTCGGCAGACAAAAATGTGGTGAGCAAGACTGGGCATGCTCAGAGAAGAAGAAACACACAAAGTAAACCAGAACATGACATCACTTCTGCAGTTGGTTGTTGGCCGTCAAAATCGTGTGCAGTCTAGAGCACATTTAAACCAACATAACACTGGACAAAAGACGGCCGATCGGTCAGGCCAACAATTGGTGCGTGTGTACGAGGCTTAAGGCCCCTTTCACACAGGCGGACCGTTTAGATCTGCCTGTCTGTTTTTTTTTTTTTGCGGATCTCAACGGTCCCCCCATGCATCTCTATGGGGCATCGGATGTCAGCGGAGACATGTCCGCTGACATCCGATCCGTCAAATCTGGACGGATGGAAACCCTATTTTCCATCCTTCCAGCGGATCGGATGGGAAGGGACCGATGGGCCGTTCTCATCCGATTCCCCCATAGAGATCTATGGGGCTGTGACAGCTGTGTCTCCGTGCACAGCGCGGAGAACAGCTGTCATTCTCCTGCTCAGCGGACTTTGACGTACTGTGTGAAGGAGCCTTACAGGCCAGATTATGTATTATCTTGGGGGGATGCAGACTAGGGTACTGCAATCACTGAGCAGCAAATTGTATCACCTGGGATGTATTTCAGTTATCTTGCAAACCTGGCCTGTTAGTGGGCCCTGAGGACCACTGTTCTATCGGATTTAGGTCAAGGGGGGGGGGGGGCGGCTTTCAATGTTTGCTTCATGCTGCATACTCTCGCCGCCTAAGGCCAGGCGTTGTTGTGCACCAGGAAAAATCCAGGACTGGCTGCACCAGCAAAGGGTCTGACAATGGGTCCAAGAATTTCATCCGATAACTAATGGCAGTCAGGGTGCCATTGTCTAGCCCAGTGTTTCTCAACTCCAGTCCTCTGGGCACACTAATGGGCCTGATTTTTAAGTATTACCTTGGTGAGATGCAGACTAGAATACTGCAATCACTGAGCTGCAAATTGTCACCTGTGATTATATTTGTTTTCTTGCAAACCTGGCCTGTTAGTGTGCCCTGAGGACCGGAGTTGAGAAACACTGGTCTAGCCTATAGAGGGCTGTGCATGCCTCCGTGGATATGCCCCTCCAGACCATTAGACCCACCACCAAATTGGTCATGCTGAACGATGTTACAGGCAGCATAATTTTCTCCACGGCTTGTCCAGACCCTTTCAAATCTTGTCACATGTGCTTAGGGTGAACCTACTCATCTGCAAAAAAGCACAGAGCACCAGTGGCAGTCCTGCCAATTCTGGTGTTCAATGGTAATTGACAGTCGAGCTCCAAGGTGATGGGCAGTGTGCACAGGGCCCACTAGAGGATGTTGGGCCCTCAGGCCACCCTCTTCTGTTTGTTTGGGCTAATATTAGTACCAGTGGCCTGCTGGAGGTCATTTTTGTAGGGCTCTGGCAGTGCACATCTTGTTCCCCTGTGCACAAAACAGATACCAGTCCTGATTGTTAAAGGACAATCTACGGCCCCGTCCAGCTGTCTAGAGTAACTGCCTGTTTACCTGGAATCTCCTCCATGCTATGGACTGTGCTAGTGGGACACCGCAAACCTGGTAAAGGCACATAATGCCTGTGCAACCTCTATAGGTTCAAGGTATGGCCTCATGCTACCAGTAGTGTCACTGATCCTAGCCAAATGAAAAACAGTCAGAAAATATGAGTAGGGGAAAAAAAATTTCAGTGGCCTCCATCTGTAAAACCATTCCTGATTTCAGGGTTCTCATTGTTGCTCATCTAGTGCACCTGGTAATTGACATCAAAGCAGCTGACACTAATTAAACAAATACCCCCCTTGAGTTCCAGTGTTTTTAGGTTTAAGTCAGCAGCTACAAAGTGTAGCTGCTGACTTAATAAAGACATAATCGCCTGTCCCACGATCCAGTGATGCGGTCGCAAGAAGCCTCAGTCCTCTCCTCTTGCTGGCATCGCAATTGTGGGCACCCGGCTGTGACAGCTTGCAGCTGCACACTGCAGTGTCTGGGCAGTCTTCTGGGATGAAGATAAGATCATTAAAGGGAGTGGGGGGGAGGGAAACTCCCGCCTGAGCAGAAGGGGAAACGGGTACCTATCCCCCCCCCCCCCAAATGCATGCCAATGTGGTATGTAAGGGGGTGAGCAGTGCTTAAAGCAGAAGTTCCACTCTTGGTTTGAACTCTGCTTTAATAAACTAAACAGTAAAGTTATCGTGTGTGTGTGTGTGTGTGTGTGTGTGTGTGTGTGTGTGTGTGTGTGTCCCAGAAAATTGTGATCTTTATTCTAAGCAAAGTTGCATTTGAAAAACCTGCATTACTGTGACCTAATTGCAAAACCCACCAACTTATTATCTAGGGCCTCTGCTTTAAATGTTTTTGGGGTTCTAAAATTTTATAGCACAAAATACTGATGCATGTAAACAAATGACCTGGGGGTTACCGTAAGTGATATGGAGCAAATTCCAGTCCTAGCAGGTGTTAACCTAATTAGCTTCTATGTAGAAGACATGCTAGTTGCCAGCCCATCTTGTGCTCAATGTAATCTTAACTGTACAATCTTGCTGGTTGATGGCAACACACCATTGTTACTGATGAGACCTATGAGTTTGGCTGGAAAAGTTTAGAAGTGTTCTATTCTAAACATGTCTTTGAGGTTTTTGTATTGCTTTAGATTATCTGTACCTTTTTTTTTTTTTTTTTTTTTTTTTTTTTTTGTGATTATTTAGCTGGGCATTAACCTAATGCTAATTCCAGTTTTTTTTTTTTTTGTCTTCAACAGCAGTTCTGTGGTGTTCTTGGTCACACATTTATGGAGTTTCTGAAGGGCAGTGGAGACTACTGCCAGGCACAGCATGACCTCTATGCAGACAAGTGAACTGTAGAAGAAATTCATTACTACTCCACCAAGAAACCCCCCTAAGAAGTCAACCTGTTCACGAAGTGTTGGATTTAATTTGGCAGTGCACTTTATGTAAGGGGCTGATATCTGGATGGGGTAAACCTCTGCACTGCATTTATTTTGCCTCAGTATTACTGGATTGAAGATTTGCTACTTTTGGGGAGGCTCATTTCACATCCATTGCTTCCATCCACGCAAGCACTGAGAAATTTATGTGGAGTAGAGTGAAGTTGAATTCAGTTTAACATAATTTCTTTTCAGATTAACTTTTTGATTTGATTCGCTTTTTGAGTATTGCACGTTTTTTTTTCCTTTAATAAAAATGGCACGAATGAACCGCCCAGCTCCCGTGGAGATAACCTACAAGAACATGAGATTTCTTATTACTCACAACCCCACCAATGCTACCTTAAACAAATTCATAGAGGTAAGTTAATCCCTTTTATTGGCTTTGTCAACATTGTCTTGGAGCATGTTAACCTGTATTACAGTGATTACAGTGATGCATGTTGACAAAACATTACATGTATCAGCACATTGTGGTAACTTTAACATATGTTCTGCTTTAAAAAATCTGTTTTTACTTCAGTGTGTTGGAAGCACATTCATTTAAACCAGGGCATCATGGTGTGAATTGACCCTTAGAACTGTTACTAAAAATCGAATTGTTAATCAAAGGGCTCCTTGGAAAGATCGTTGCGACACTTCTGCTGAGGTGAAGGTAACCCCCCTTGAATATTTTGAGAATGGCTTCATGCCAAATTTTCTCTATGGGGACACCTTATAGGTAAAACAGTACACACTGCACCAAACAGCACCTAATTTTCCACATCTAAAACAGATCTCTATAGGTGCTAAAAGGCTGGCTAAGTCTAAACTTTTCCCATACATGCACAGAATGTGCACTTCATAATAGGGATCGACCAGTGATCGGCAAGGCCGATATATCGAGGGCCGACATGCACTTTCCCCTGTAGCTGGAGGCATCACCCTGGTACCGGGGTCCATAACCGGTCGGCTGTATTTTTTTTAATAACGACCGATGCGGCTGAGAAGCCGCTCGGCTGTAATTACAAGGAGCGGGAGGGGATGTTGTCAACTCCGTCCCCCCCACCCCGCCGGCATGCACGGCCGCCAAGACCAGATCAAAGCCACATTCTGCTTTGATCAGGTCTCAATGCAAAAACCCGGAAGTGATGTCATGACATCACTTGCAGGTACTGGCGCCAGATTAAATAAACAGCTTTCAAAGCGGCCAAACTTGGTGTTTTGAATGCTTTTAAGTGCAGAGGGTTTTGGAGTCTTTTAGACCCCCAAATCCCTCTACAAGAGTACGTCAAAGAGAATTTTTTTTTAATGTACCAAAATATCGATCGGTCAATCACTACTTCATAAGGCCTCGCCATGTCCAAAATGTGGTTTGCTTATTTTTATCCTATAAAAAAATGGTGGTTCAGTAGTGGACCCTGCAATTTCAGTTCTCAATCCTCACCATTCCTATTAAATGTTCCCTATTTTAAAAAAAAAAATAAATAAGTAAAACTTACAGAATAGTCCCTAACACCTCTTTTTGTAGACCACTGCCCCTGTCCACTTTCTGAGTGCTCCCTTAGCAAGACGTTCCTGATCTGAGCTGTGAGTGTCCATAAACACTTGCCAATAAGCCATTCCCCTTGTTCTCTCCTCACAAGGGTTTGACTGACAGCAGCTGGGTCCTATGGCTTTTGCTGCCCAGTGTCTCCTGTGAGACTTGGAAGAGAGCCAGGACAGTGCTGGATCGGTGAGAGGTGTCCAGCTAAGTGCTTAGGAGTGGAGGAGGAGTGGGATAGGTAGTGGGGAGTTATTACCTTTAAAGTAAAACTTCATGCTCTAAAGAGAATTGGGCAAATGGGTTGACAGGATTTTTGTTGCAGAATAGACCAACGTTGTCCCTTCTGCATTAAACTTGGCTGCTGGTTCTCCCCTGTACAAATTTAACAAAGCTGAAGGAGCTCACATACTTGTGCAGCAGTGATGTTATCTCCGCCCTGCAATCAAAGCCCGGAAGCTGGCTGCCTGAAGATGCTAGCTGGAAGCTCTGTGATGTTGCATTGCTGGACTGAAGGGAGTATAGGTCCTCTTTAATACATGGAATGCTAAGTAAACAGTTTGACTTTGGACCTGCTTTAAAAAAAAGGATGCATTCACCTTTGGTAACATGTTGCGTGTTCCGTTTTTTTTTTTTTTTTTTTTTTTTTTTTTTTTTTTTTTTTTTGGGGGGTGGAACATGTACTCAATGCTGCTGCTGAATCCACAGTATGGGGAGTAGTTCCCTGAACTAGCAGTCACTGAAAACAGTGCGGCTGTGCAGGGCTCTGCCCACACGGCTCCAGCATTTATACACAGCTGTCTATGGAGAAAAAAGTGCATTTTATTTTAATGTGAACTTATTCTTAAAGCCAGTCATACACCCTTAGACTTGTAGCCGTCCTATGGTCTGAGTGAAAGAAACCAAATTGACTTTCACTGCACACTAAACAAGGATGAAGGAATCTGCACCACCATTCAGTAGCTGGCATCCACAACTAAAACTTCAATAGATCAGCAAAAGAGCTTGGTTTAATCTGAAGATGATATATGCATGAAGTAACAAGTTACTGCTAAACCAATGGAAGCATAGTCGTAATGGTGCAAGACTGGTATTCATAAACCGTGGGATGTATCAAAGAAAAAAAAGGTGTGGTCAATGCAGCCACTTAGACATGCCAAAAGCCTCACAAGAAAAATGGGGTTTATGAAATCCAAATGCTCAGATAACGGCATGAACCTGAATGTCCCCTTTGAACTTGGAGAAAGTGTGAACTGAGGCCACCTTGCAAATCTGGAATAGATTCTTTATGCTGAAATGTCTATTGGTGAAACAGGCTCTGATGGGGAAGAGTGAAGCCTTTTTGGTTGAGTGGGAGGCAGGGCATCTACTACAAAGGCCCACGGGTAAGACAGAGGATCTTATGAATAGATGCTGTAGCTTTCAGATAGATCCTGACAGCTTTGACCAGTTATGCCTACAGCTAGAGAATTTCCTTGTCATGTTTTGATCAAGGCAAAAATGGAGGACTTTGAGGTGAAAGAGACCACCTTGGGCATAAAGGGTTCAGTCTCAAAATCATCTTGTCCTAGTTTAAGGAAAATGTTGCTAATTTAGATAGGTCTGCCAATTGTCTCTAAATCAGTTGGGGGGGGGGGGGGGTGCAGAATGGTGTCTAAAGAACAAAGCACCAGGTTGAAATAATGGGGTGAAGCAGAAGGTCCCATTGTGATATTTGCAAGAGACTGCAAAGCAAGGGGGGTTCTGGAAGAGGATGAGGCAGAAACACGACATTGAGGCCAGGGACTGGTAAAGACCAGACAAGGACTAAGAGGCCAAAATCCAAGTACAAGTATTGCCCACGATTAAGTTCCTCACTGCTCTTGCCATGGGTTATTGGCTGTCGGAGGAATAGGGTGTTGGTTTACCTCCATTTTTGTGAAAGGTTAACCTACACTATAAAATGGATGTAAACCCCATTCATGAAATTTGACCTGGGCACACCTTTCTGTATTATCTCTCTTCAAAGCCATAAGTCTGGTGGTGGCTTTCTGTTCTTCTGTTATCAGCATTATAACTCCTGGCAAGTTCTCCATACCAGAAATCTGTATCAGTATGGATGTGTAGAAGTAGATTAGCAGACAGCTGGTCTATTCACAGCACAGATCTGCATAATTGCTTTTTCTGCCTATGTGAAGAGGGGGTGTGTGCCTTTCCTGCAATATTTCTCAGTGTATGGCCAAACTTTCCCTCCCTCAGGTGAGTTAGGAATAGTAAATTCTAACAGGATGTGCCATTTCTAAACAGTCTAGAAAGCGGAAGACAGCATATATACATGTAAAACTTGTATAGGGAGATTTGTTATCTGAGGCTGTTCACTTCAGTGGGTATAGGAGAGGGTTTACATCCACTTTAAGGTGCCTTTCTCTGCACCATGCAATGGGAGCGATCAATGATCTTACGGGAGTTGGATTTTGTGATTAGAGTAAGGTGGGAATAACAAAATCAGACATTTGCTATCCTTTAATGATGGGGCTGTTAAAACAGAAGTCCTAAAGTGGTTGGAAACCCTTACAAATACCCAGTGAAGGGACTGGACTGAGGTGATACACAGAAGAAAGCAATCCTCCTACATATGTTGTACCCATCTATCTGTAGTGTTCTCTGCAGCCAAAATGCAGAATTTATACAGCTGCAGTCTGTGCTTCCAGAATGGGACAGGGAGCTGAAACTACTCCACCGATCTTGGCAAGGAGAGCTCAAAGCAGATTGGAGGGAAAGGACACAGCACTTGGGTACAGAGCTGAGGCTGTCAATTGGACTGCTGGAGATCCTCCCCTATTTTTTATTTTTTTTTCCTCTTGGTGTCAGGAAAACTTGTCAGAAGTAACTCATGCGGATAGAGGAATGGGTCAGCTGACCCTATAGAGGGATATGCTTTGTTCATATTTGATGTCCTGAGTTTTATAAACATGTTAAAGCAGAGTTCTGGGCACGGATGTCATTTTTTAATAAACATACCCCTGGGACAGTCGGGGCTAGCACATTCCACAATGGCTAGCCTCTGATCTGTCCCGGTTCGCACTTACCTTTTAGAAGAAGTACTTATAAAATTTCTTCCACAGCGTTTCCATCTCTCTTGTGGGCAGCTGAAGCCGGGTCGGTCCTCTTCTGTGTCTTCTTCCGCGTCTTGTTGTCCCAGAATGCGCCTGCACCACCCCCTCTCATCACTTCCGGTGCGGCGCCGCATTCCTAAACAGCTTCTGGGCATGCCCAGAAGCTGTTTAGCAGGGGAATGCGGCGTCGCCCGGAAGTGACGAGCGGGGCCGGTGCCGTCGCATTGATTCCTGGGAGCGATGACCTTTAGCTCCCAGGAATTATCGCAGCGCAGGAAGTGACAGCGGAGCCGCGGCGCTGAGGGAGGAAGTACCCTGAGGTGAGTATTTACGATTGTCAAATACAAGGTGAGTTTTTAAAAAAAAAAAAAAAAAAAAATATCTTAACTATCCAATTCCTTTTCAGGTTATCCAGAACTAGCGGACGGGCACAAAAAAAAAAATATAGTTTTTGTGCCCGGAACTCCGCTTTAAGCCAAAAATGAGAGGCAGGATTGAACAGGGAACCTTGGGCCAGTAAATCTCTTTGGAGGAGGCCAAACATCTGGCAAAAATCAAGATTGTGTAGCATGATCTTGGCCAATTTGGTACAATGAGATTTCAGGACCTTTTTGCTCTTCAAGGGGAAGATGAGTGGTAAGGCCTAAGCTAAGGGACATGGTGCTTTGGGGGCAGACCCACCCCCTCCTATATTGAGTGCATGTGGCCTGGTATGGTTTGGGAGGGGGTGCTTGTTCATTCTCCCTTCAGGTAAGCCGTATAGATAAGTTACTGGAGAGCAGCCAATTTTTTACAATGTGCAAGTACACACAGGTGTATAAAGTGCTTGCTACATATTGAGTAAACCGCATTCTTGGTTAGTATCTTGCGCCGGTACATGCAGAAGTATGAATTTTCCCTGGGCATGTTTTGTGCACGAGAATGTTTATGCGTGAATGCATGCAAAACACCTTAAATTATGTCCAGAAACCGATGCTCAAACATCAGTACCATGTGCTAGAGGCCTAATTTCTCTTACGTCCTCCGACAGTCGCCGCCCCTTCATATTCATCACCAATGGGTTATGTCCTCTCATCCGTAGGAGTAGCTAGGCAATAGAATATGTTAGTACAAAGACTTTTAACATATCCCACCCCCAGGGGGTGGTCCCCTCAGTACATAACCCTCCACTTCCTGTATCCAACTCAGTTTCATTTGTCTAGCTGTCAGGAGTGGCTGGATGTTTCTGTGCTGGGACACCTTGTCTCAGCTCTCTCTTCCTTTCTTTGGATTTTATTTGAGTTTTTTCTCTCTTTCTTGTTAGCTGTTATTTTTATCAGCGTTAGTTAGTTCTTCGGAAGAAGAGGATCATGCGGGCTGCGTCTCGGGCTGACCCCCCTGGTCGCAGGTTGTGGGTCAGTGGTTTCTCAGCCCGCCATCGAGCGTTCAGTCAGGTATCGCTCCTGAGTTATCTGAATGACCCATCCCTGTTCCGTGCAGGGATGCCAGGTGAGGTGGCTACCTCACCGGACGCTGTGCGGTTTCTCAACCCACCTTCTGATGCGTCCTAGATGCGACTCTCCCTGCCTCATGTTCAGCGGTTTGTTCGCCTGTGCGGGTTCCCCACGCCATGTAAGAGGTAAGTGTATGTATGTGGGGACCTGTCTGTCTGGGGGGTGTCAGTCTGGGACTGTGTTACCTTACCCTGTGTTCACAATGTTACTGTCTCCCTATCCCTCGTATTGCATGCTGTGGGCTGCAGGAGGGGGGGTTGTGCTGCACTCTGTGTCAGTTTGTATGTGAACGGCTGTGTGCTGTGGGGCTTGAGTTTCTCATGCTTGGGGCACATTACAGCGCCGCTGCGGCGGTTTAACATGTTTATTCCTTTTGCTGGGCAATTGGTGTGTTTTTATACTTCACCCTCATGGGGTGTGGGAGCGGCGGTTTCGGCGCCAAGCGGCGCCATTTTGGCTGCGATCGCTCCGGCCGCATGTTTTACATGCATGGCGGCCATTTTCTTGTAGCCTCCATAGGCTTTAATAGAGCGCCCTGTATACCAGCACTTTCCTTTCCTTCAGAAGCACCGCAGGCAGCAGCAGCAGCAGCAGCGATCTCCAGGTTCATTTCCCTCTATTCCCTGTGTCCTGCCTTGGTTCATTGTCCCTGTGGGGGTCCCTTGTGTGGGGGGTTTTTGTGTGAAGTGGGCTACGATCGCAGCGCTCTCTTAAAGGGGCGGTCACCCATTTATTTTTCTGCTACAGGGGCATGGATTCTCAGGAAAACAAATTTCCTACAGCCTTAGTGGGAAGCCAGGGGTCTGCACTTTCCCCCCCCGGGGGGGATTTGGCTGCGATGGTGGCTAGCCTTGCGACTCAGGTGCAAAAGCTGGTGGCTGCTCAATCCACAAAAAGGCCCAGGGTGTCAATTTCCTCTGATTCAGAGGGTGATGGTGCTGGGGCTGCTGTGGCTGGGGTCTCCTTATCGGGGTCCCGTTCCTCCCTGGACCTTATCGGGTCAGAGATGGAGGCTGAGGTGGAGGGGGTTGATAATTCTCCCCCTGGCTCGTCTGAAGAGCTTGCACTCATGGATGAATTGGTTGCTTCTATCAAGCAAACACTGCGGTTAGAGGAGGAATCATGTCCTCCAGCTGCCTTAGCGGCTTATGGAACGCAGAAAAGGCGCAAAGCGTCGCAGGTGTACCACTGCACTGATGATTTCCAAAACGCAGTGGCGTAATATACGCAAACCATTTGCTGTACCTAGTAGGTTTAAGCTACGCTATCCCTTTACGCCTGCTACTGATGAGCGCTGGTGTATTCCACCGCCGGTGGATCATGCGATAGCGGTTTTGAACAAATCCACTGCGATTCCGGCTGAAGACACCCCGGTGTTCCGGGATGCCACGGACAAGAGAATGGAATCTCTTGCCCGTCACACCTATTCTATTATGGGTTCTATGTTAAAAGCCTTATTTACTTCTCTTATGGCGGCCCAGACGGTCGCGAGCTGGACGCAGGTGCTTAGGCGGGTCCTGGTGGCTGATTCTGCCCCCCAGGTGACCTTGGATATGGTGGATCAAATCCACCAGGGTGTCATGTATTTGTGCGCTGCGGACCTGGATATGGTTCCGTTGGCTGCACGTGTACACAGTGTGGCGGTGTTAAATCGCCGCCTGGTTTGGTTGAAGTGTTGGTCTGTGGATCAATCTTCCCGTAAGACTTTGGCCAATCTGCCTTATGATGGTTCTCGCCTTTTTGGCGAATCCTTAGATGCACTGATTAAGGGAGTCACGGTTGGCAAGAGCACGCTCTTGCCTCAATCCCACAAGCCCAAGGCGGCTCCTGGTAAGAAGCATGCTTCCTTTCGACCCCATCAGGGGTCCTTTCGTGCCTTTCGGTCACACTATAGGGGCAAGCCGTCAAAGGGTCAAGGCTCCCACAAGAAGCCGTGGGCGGGTAAGCAAAAGTCCGGCCAATCCGGTTCTGCGGCCCACAACAGTGCGGCCTGAAGGGGCGCCCTCACCCGAGTCTGGGGTGGGGGGACGCTTGCTCGGTTTCTCTCGGCCATGGCTGTCCCGGGTTCGGGACAGGTGGGTTCAGGAAATCGTTCGCTCTGGCTACAAGATCGAGTTTCTCTCTCGGCCGAAGAGCAGATTTTTTCCCTCAAATCTTTTGTTGTCCCCGGAGCGTTTGCGGGACCTGCGCCTAGCGGTGCAGGACCTGACGGCTCAGGGAGTGGTAGTCCCGGTGCCTCATCGGGACAGATTTCGGGGGTTCTATTCCAATCTGTTCACCGTGCCCAGAAAAGAGGGCAAGGTACGTCCGATTCTGGACTTGAAGGCGCTAAACCGCTTTGTGCGGGTGCGCAAGTTCCGCATGGAATCCCTGCGATCGGTGGTGGCTGCCCTGGTTCCGGGGGAATTCATGGCTTCCATCGACTTGGAGGATGCGTATCTTCACATCCCCATCTTCGAGGGTCACCGGAGGTACCTTCGATTCGCCATAGCGGAGGATCATTACCAATTTGTGGCTTTGCCTTTCGGTCTCGCCTCGGCTCCGAGGGTGTTCACCAAAGTGCTGGCTCCGGTTCTGGCCTTGTTAAGAGCCCAGGGCATATCGGTCCTGGGATATCTGGACGATATTCTGGTTCGGTCTGCGACCAACCAAGGTCTGGTGAAGGATCTGTCCGTCACGTTGCAGACTCTGCAAGAGTTTGGTTGGACGATCAATTTCCCAAAATCAACATTGTGCCCGTCGGTCCGCCTCCCATACCTGGGAATGATTCTGGACTGTGTCCAGGCGAAGGTCTTCCTACCGGACGACAAACTCAGGACTCTTCAGGAGGGAGTCAGGTCCCTCAGGGACAATCAGTTCTCGTCCATTCGGACGTGCATGCGGTGTCTGGGATTGATGGTCTCGGCTTTCGAGGCGATTCCCTTCGCCCAGTTTCGCACTCGGGGTCTCCAAGCGGAGATATTGTCCAAGTGGGACGGGCGACCGCACTCTCTGGATCCTCAGGTATCCTTGAGTTCTCAGACCAGAAGGGATCTTCTGTGGTGGCTTCTGTCCCCCTCAGTGTCGGGGGGCAAGTCTTTTCGTCCCTTTTCATGGACGGTGATCACCACGGACGCCAGCCTGTCGGGCTGGGGTGGTGTTCTGGGCGTTCTGTCCGCCCAGGGTGTTTGGTCGACGGAGGAGTCTTCCTTCCCGATCAACATTCTGGAACTGCGAGCGATACTCCTCTGTCTTCGCCGTTGGACGGACAGTCTTCACGGCTGTCCGGTCAGGGTGCAGACGGACAATGCCACGGCGGTGGCTTACATCAATCACCAAGGGGGCACCAGGAGTACCCAGGCGGCTCGAGAAGTGGCCGCGATTCTGTCTTGGGCCGAGACGCATGTCCCGGCGATATCAGCAGTTCACATTCCGGATGTCTTCCAGATGTTGTGCGCGAAGTGGGGCCTCCCGGAGGTAGACCTGTTCGCGTCTCGTCTGAACGACAAAGTTCCACGGTTCGTGGCAAGGACGCGCGATCCTCGGGCAGACGCGTCGGTTGCCCCGTGGCATCATTACCGACTGATGTATGCGTTTCCACCGATTCAATTGCTGTCCAGGTTCCTTCGCAGGTTGCACTCGGAACCAACTGCGGTGATTCTTGTGGCACCGGACTGGCCTCGCCGGTCCTGGTACGCAGACCTCGTAAATCTGGCAATCGACGTCCCGTGGCGTCTGCCTCTTCGAGAAGATCTTCTGTCGCAAGGACCGATCTTCCATCCTGCTTTACAGTCGCTGGCTTTGACGGCCTGGCTGTTGAAACCGAGGTCCTGAAGAACAGGGGTCTTTCCCCTGAGGTCATTCACACCTTGATCAATGCGAGGTAGTCTTCCTCGGGGAAGGTTTACTACCGTACTTGGAAGGCGTATTTTGCCTGGTGCGAATCCAGGGGTTTATCTCCTACCACTTATTCAGTGTCTAGGGTGTTGTCCTTCCTTCAGACGGGTGTTGAACAGCGTTTGGCGCTGGCTACGATCAAGGGTCAGGTGTCCGCTTTGGCCGTTCTGTTTCAACGTCCTGTGGCATCTAACGCTTTGGTTAGCACTTTTGTGCAGGGGGTACGTCATCTGATCCCTCCTAGGAGGGACCCTCTTCCCCCTTGGGACTTGAATCTAGTCCTGTCTGTATTGCAGCGTGCTCCTTTTTAAAAGGATCAGGGAGATCTCGCTGTCTTTGTTATCCAAGAAGGTCGCCTTTTTGGTGGCTATCACCTCGGCTCGTCGAGTGTCGGAGCTGGCAGCCTTGTCCTGCAAATCTCCGTATCTGGTTGTGCATTTGGACAAGGTGGTCCTGCGACCTAACCCTTCTTTTCTTCCAAAAAGGGTTTCGGACTTTCATCTCAATGAGGACATTGTCCTACCTTCGCTCTGCGCGAAGCCTAAGCATCCGATGGAGGTGCTGCTTCACTCCTTGGATGTTGTCCGGGCGATTAGAGTCTACTTAAACTCGACTGAGTCTTTTCGCAAGTCGGATGCCTTGTTTGTTCTTCCGGAAGGTCCTCGGAAGGGCATGGCGGCGTCGGCTTCTACCATCGCCAAATGGATCAGACAGACCATTGAACAGGCCTATGCTTTGAAGGGGAAAGTTCCCCCTGTACCTGTGAAGGCGCGCTCTACCAGATCTCTGAGTACGTCTTGGGCCTGTCGTCATGGGGCCTCTGTGGCCCAGGTGTGTAAGGCGGCGACTTGGTCGACCGTACACACTTTCACTAAATTCTACAGAGTAGATGTTCAGGCATCGGCTGATGCTTCCTTTGGCCGCAAGGTTCTTAGTGCGGCAGTTCCCTAGAACCCTTGTTACGGGTTCTTTGACTGTTTGGGACATTTGTTTTTCCCTGGGTTTTCTTGCTCCTGTTGAGCGAGTGTTTTGTTCTTATGCCCAACTGGTTTCCTTCCTTTGGTAAGGTTCCTTTCTCTGATTGGGAGACGGCGTTGCCTTGGGCGCGGATGCGTTCTTCCCACCCCTCATGTTTACACTGCTTTGGGACATCCCATTGGTGATGAATATGAAGGGGCGGCGACTGTCGGAGGACGTAAGAGAAAACGGAATTTTTGTAAAATCTTACCTGTAAAATTCCTTTCTCTGAGTCCTCCGACAGTCGCCGCCCCCGCCCCTCTTTTGGGGTTTTGATATACTCTCTACTGCTATTCCACTGAAACTGAGTTGGATACAGGAAGTGGAGGGTTATGTACTGAGGGGACCACCCCCTGGGGGTGGGATATGTTAAAAGTCTTTGTACTAACATATTCTATTGCCTAGCTACTCCTACGGATGAGAGGACATAACCCATTGGTGATGAATATGAAGGGGCGGCGACTGTCGGAGGACTCAGAGAAAGGAATTTTACAGGTAAGATTTTACAAAAATTCCGTTTTTCCCAAAAGACTGTCTTTTCTGGCTATCTGTAAACGCTAGTTGCTTTTCTGGATTATTTGGTATGTTTTTATAAATGTATTTTTTTTCCAGGAACTTAAAAAGTATGGCGTTACTACGGTGGTGAGAGTTTGTGAAGCTACTTATGACACGGCTTTAGTGGAAAAAGAAGGCATTCAGGTTTTGGTAAGTACATGGTAATCAAATATTTGAGGAAAAGTCCAATGTCTGAATCTTTGCCCCTGAGCAGTGGTACTGTGGAACAATGTCTTCAGTATGTTGGCTTCTCTCCACTGGCATTTTGTTCTTTGCTTATCTGCAGATGTTGATTGCTAAACTTACAGGATGGCAAGGGCTTTAGTAACCAATATCCTGGATAGATGGGAGACTGCCAGTGGGATCTTAAATATTCTGCCAATGCCTGACCTAATTGAAGGGCTTTTCTTTTTGTTTGGTTCTTACAATTTAGCATTGACTTAGTTAAAGCTTAATTAAAATTTACCTTTTTTTTTTTTTACCACAAATATTGTACATAATGTATTATACAGGATTTATATAGCGCCAACAGTTTGCGCAGCGCTTAACAAAATGAAGTCAGACATTAGTTGCAATACAATTTGGAACAAAAGGAATCAGAGGACCCTGCTCGTTGGAGCTTACAATCTACATTATTATTCTGTGTAAAGTTCTGGTCATGCCATGTTATAGGATCTGAGTTTTTCTTCTCTTCTCAAAGGACTGGCCTTTTGATGATGGGGCCCCACCATCCAGTCAGATTGTAGATGATTGGCTAAACCTCCTTAAAGCTAAATTTCGTGAAGAGCCTGGCTGCTGTATTGCTGTACACTGCGTTGCTGGACTTGGAAGGTAGGGGGGGGGGGAGAGCATCCTGGTATGTTAAAGTGTTACCAAACCCAGGACTCTGCATTCACTTTATTTTGGTTTCCCACAGTACGCAACATGGAAATGCAATAGTTTGTAACTATAAACTGAAATACTTTTTCTCAGTTACAACAGTCTTTTGACTTCGATCAGTGTCTGGTTAAAGCTTGTAGGAGTTTTCATTTTCCTCTGACTCTCATGAGGATGCAGAATTCTTACCCTCTGTCTGGACAGTGCTGATTGGCCCTATGCTAATCACAGGTACTCTCCAAATGAAAGACTCTAGCAATTAACTTCAAACTGGGCATGTGCAGCTTGTCCCCTAGCCTGAGTACTATCAGTAGATGGTTTGGGGACTCTGGAAGAATGGGAGGCTAGAGACAACACAAACATCCACTTTGATTAACCCCTTAGGTTCCACAGAGTATAACCAGCATGCTTCGCTGCATATACAGACTGATTTTTACTATTGTGGGTTTAGTAACCCTTTAGGCCATATATTCAGCATTTATATAGCGCCAATTTGCATCTGCTCTCATGGTACCATGTGATCGGTGCAGTTTTTCAAAAAAGTAGTGCTTGCACCACCTTTGGTGTGACTTCAACCATTCAAATTAATGTCCGGTGTGAATTTACCTTTTAGGCTAAAATTATTTTCTTAAAAGTGTTGTGTTTTTTCAGCCCAAAGATTTATTTATATTTTGTGTATAGAAGGTGAAGTAACCATATGTACTTATAATATTGTACTCTATGCCAGTCTCTGTAGTCTACTGGTAGTGCTGTACTTTTTTTCTTTTAACTTGAAATAAAATACTGGCACAGATCTGCTGGCTAAGTCTGGTTTAGGTCTAGAGCATCTACTAGAATTTGTATTGCTAGTTTTACAATGAAGTATTATGCTTATGCTAACCTTTTCAGTGGTGTACTTAACTCTTTTCCAGAGCTCCAGTACTTGTTGCCCTTGCACTCATTGAATGTGGGATGAAATATGAGGATGCGGTTCAATTTATAAGACAGTAAGTTTGTGCTGCTCTCCATGGTGGTTAGCCAGTTGCTCAAGCAGGCAAGGCCTCTATAGCCTTTTAGTAAATATTGTGCATTTTTTTTTTTCAGACCCAATGGCAAGGTGTAAAAGTAATTCTTGATATCCAATTTTACACATTTTACATGCATAGGTTTCCTCTAATGCTCATCTTTGTCAGGCAGTAAAATAAACAATATTCGCTAAACATTTTTTAAAAATTGCTTATTTTAATTGAAGACACTGCTGGATATGTGTAAGGTAAGGGGTTTTAATGGTAGCTACACTATCTGTAGCTGCTGACTTTAATTTATATATACTTTTTTTTTTTTTTCCTGAAGGAGCCTGGGATAACTACAATAAGCAATACATGTTCTAGCCAGCTATTCCCTAACAGCTGCTATGCCTGTGACTGTTGGCATATCAGAAAAGTGACTGCATCTGACTACAGTTGCTGTTAAACAATTTCTACTGGCTTCTTCAAATAAAACTTTTTTTTGAAAAGGCAGAGGCCCAATCAGCTTCCAACTGCATTGGGATGAGGGGAATCTGCAGCCAGATATCCTTTTGACAGGTGGGACTATGCAGATAGCATTTCTGTAGCAGTGGAGGGACGTTGAATGGCCCTGTTCTCTTCTGACACGAAGCCCAGGACATGAGGGGGGATGCATAATGTATTCACTATAAATGGCACGTGTAGCTACCTGCATGTGCCCATGCTGACCCTATGGGGCTCAGTGCAAGAACACTAGTGTGTGCTAGTGGGAACAGTCTCCATGTGTAAGGGGTGGCTGAGCCCTAGTTTGGTTTTATTGTAATTTAATACTAGAAAAAATTAAATTTATTAGCCTCTTCGTGCCCACCTTATGGCTGAAAGACGGCTACAGTGCAGCCCTAAATGTCTGGATGGCATCCACATTTGTCCTTCCATGCTCCCACTTGCGGCACGATCAGCCATCTGGCCCCTTATGTGATCAGCTGCGAGCCGATCACGTGATGTAAACAGCTTTTTCCCTCAGACAGTATGAGAGAAGCTGATTACTGGCTTGTGTAAAGGGGACATCGGTCCTGCACATGGGAGAGTTGGTGCCTCTCAGCAGTGCCTGCCATTGCCACCGATCAGTGCAGCCTCATCGGTGCACATCAATGAGAAATTACCGGCTTGCAAAATGAGAACTTTTTTTTTTTTTTTTTTTCTTTCTCTTACGTCCTCTGACAGACGCAGCTCTCCATAGTTTCTTCACCAATGGGTAATGCGCCATCTACTGGAGTAGACTAGGCAGTGAAACTTTTAAGAAACTTTTCACCTGACACGCCTATAGGAGCTGTCTCTCATGACTTTACCCCAGACACGCCGTGCTCACTAATCAGTTTCTTGCTGCCTAGTGTTAGGAGTAGGACCTTCCCTATTGGGACTCCGGTCTCACTTTATTTTCTTTTGAGAAATGTTTGTTTTTCTTTACTCGCTAGCTAGTGTCAGGGGGATCCTCCTAGTGAACTACAAGCGACAGCCAGGGCTGAGGTTTCGCACTGGATAAACTAGATGCTTAAGGTCTCCTAGCCTGGCCTACGAGCATGAGCAGGTTGTGGTCCACCCAGGCCTCGCCACAACAGCCCCGGTGGACGGGAACGAGCCTGCGAGCAGATGCTTCGCCGGGACGCATCAACCTGGAATGCCCTGAGTTGCAGCATACCCCTCTTTGGCTGGCAGCACCCCCACTCCGGATGGGAGGCGAACAGCCTTTGGGCCGAGCCCCGCGGTCCATGGTATGGTGAGTCATACGACTCCTGTGTCCCTGGGACAGTTATCTGTGGGGGTGATGTGGGCCCACTCCTGGGGATAACAGGGCTGTGCTCTCTGAAAGATCCTCTGGCGTCCTCTTCCGTGTCTTCTTCCAGAATGCGCCTGCACCGGCCCCTCTCGTCACTTCCGGTGCGGCGCCGCATTCCTCCACAGCTTCTGGGCATGCCCAGAAGCTGTTTGGCAGGGAATGCGGCGTCGCCCCGGAAGTGACGAGTGGGGCCGGTGCCGTTGCATTGATTCCTGGGAGCGATGGCGTTCAGCTCCCAGGAATCATCGCAAGACAGGAAGTGACGGCGGAGCCGCGGCGCTGAGGGAGGAAGTGAAGAATATGTGAGTATATTCGATCAACAATTACAAGGTAAGTATAAAAAAAAAATACCTAACTATCCAATTCCTTTTCAGGTTAAGGAGACCAAGCGGATGGGCACAAAAAAAGGTGATTTTGTGCCCGGAACTCCGCTTTGAGTGTTGGCAGGCCACGCTGTATGGTCAGCGGCTATTTTCCCTGTGCTTGCCTATACTTTTCTATGGCACCATGTTGTAATTATGGGGGTTCGGCCTCTAGTGATTGGTCACTTCCTCCCAGAGTTTCACTTGCTGAATACAGCTTGCAGAGCAGTGGCTACTCCATTCTGACACTTAAGGGTTTTTTAGTCCATTCCTCACACACTTGGCTCCTATCGGGATACCGGTTAGCTTAAGGGGGACTCCAGCAGTAGTGCGGTGTGGACCGCGATTGCAATTTAAAGGGCCAGTGTCAGAACGTGGAAGCTGAGTCCTCCTTGGCTGCAGAGCAGGAATGCGCTTTGGTGGAAGCGCTGGTTCGCTCACTGGGAGACTTTGCATATTTATGATGAGCCCACGGTCAGGAAAGCAGATTGTCTTCGGCTCCCACAAAGCCCAGAAATCAGGTCAGGTTTTTCCTTGCCCGGAGGTTTTTTCGTGAATGAGCAATGGCGGCGCATTAAGCACACGCTAGTGGTGCCCAAACGCTTTCAGCGCTGTTACCCTTTTTGCAGACTCAGTTTCCAATCGCTGGACAGTGTCCTAAGTGTCCTAAGGTGGACCACACGGTCGCGGTTGAATAAGTCAGCAGTGGTACTCGTGGATGACTCCCTGGTGTTTAAGGACCCGGTGGATAAGCGCATGGAAGTACTTTCCCGCCACCTGCACTTGGCAGGCTCGCTCCTCAGACCGGTTTTCGCCTCCGTCCTGGTTTCTCAGACGGTTATGGAATGGATTAAGGTGCTTAAGAGCAACTTGCTGGCTGAGTCGGTTCCACCAACTCTCATTGGGCTCACGGATCAGATGGCCCAGGCCAGGGTATATCTGTGTGATGCGGCCCTGAACGAGGCTCCTCTGGTCGCCAGAGTTTCTGCGGTGGGGACCGCCTTTCGCCGCTTGGTGTGGCTGAAGAGCTGGTCGCCACATCCCTTTTTACGAGGGCTATCAGCAGTATCTCCGTTTCGCTGTGGAGGAGCATTTTCAGTTTGTGGCATTACCCTTTGGTCTAGCTTCCGATCCCAGGGTCTTCACCAAGGTTTTGGCCCCGGAGCTGGCTCTGCTGCGCAAGAGGGGGGGATTGCAGTCCTCGGTTATCTGATCTCCTGCTGAGGGTGAGCTCATGTGCCACTGTCGGGTGATCTGACAGTCACGGTTCAGATGCTCCAGGAGTTTGGGTGGACCATCAACTTCCAGAAGTCTGCACTGACCCCCTCAATACGTCTGAATTATCTGGGCATGGTCTTGGACTCCGCTCAAGTGGAGGTTTTTCTCCCAGAGGAAAAACGTCAGACTTTGCAGGACAAGATCAGAGTTCTTCTGGACACAGATGCTCCTCCCTGCGGACCTGCATGAGGTCCCTAGGGCTGATGGTGGCTGCCTTCGAGGGGATCACATTTCCCAAGTTTCACACAAGCCTCTACAAGCTGAGATCCTTGCCAAATGGAGCAAGGGTTCGCAGTCTTTGGACAAGATGATATGTCTAAGCCGTCTCACGAGGTCGGAGCTGTCGTGGTGGCTTCGTTCGCCTGCTCTATACCAAGGCAAGTCGTTCCTGCCGTTCACGGGTCACCACAGATGCCAGCCAAACGGGGTGGGGTGTTGGCACACGCTTTGTTGCCAAGGTCTGTGGTCGACGGAGGAAACATCCTTACTGATCAATGTTCTGCAGCTCGGGGCGATCAAACTCTGCCTGCTACATTGGACGTCTCGGTTCCACGGTTTCCCGGTTTGGGTGCAATCGGACAATGCCATGGCTGTGGCTTGCATCAATCGCCAAGGGAGTACCATGTGTGCCCGGGCAGCCAAGGAGGTGGCCGATATTCTGGCCTGGGCCAGGGCGCACATTCCAGCTCTCTCCGCCGCAGTTCACATTCCAGGAGTGAACTGGCAGGTGGACTATCTGAGTCGTCAGTCCCTGGATCAGGGGGAATGGTCCCTGCATCCGGAGGTGTTCTGCCTCCTAGTAAAGATGGTGGTAGAGCCTCCCTGCCTCAGATCTGCTGTCTCAAGGGCCGATCTTCCATTCTGCTTTACAGTCGCTGGCTTTAACGGCGTGGCTGAAGGCCAGATGTTGAGGGACAGATCTCCGATTCTGTGATTACTACCTTGCTGAGAGCTAGGAAGACTTATTGTACTTGGAAGATGTTTATTGCCTGGTGTGAGTCGCGCAAGGGTTGCATCCTCGTGCTTTTTGGTGGCAAGGGTCTTGGCCTACTTGCAGAAAGGAGTGGAGCAACGTTTGGCTTTGGGCACGATTAAAGGTCAGGTGTCGGCATTAGCCATTTACTTTCAACGTCCTTTGGCGACTAACTCTGATTCGCACCTTTTTTCAAGGGGTGCAGCGACTGGCCCCTCCGAGGAGGTCCCCTTTACCTCCGTGGGTTCTGAATTTGGTTTTGTCTTGCAACGACCTCCCTTTGAAAATATCAGAGCTCTCTCAGCCACCAGAAAGGGAACTTTCTGAGATGACAAAGGCTGTTTTTTTTTTTTTTTTTTTTTTTTTTTTCATCCTCTCTGCTCACAGGGTGTCCGAGTTGGCGGCTCCGTCTTGCTGTTCGCCTTATCTGGTCGTTCATAGGGATAAGGTTCTGCGACCTAACAAATCCTTTCTCCCTAAGGTGTTGGCTTTCCATCTCCATGAAGACATTGTTTTGCATTCGCTCTGTGCAAAGCCCAAGCATCCCAGAGAATTTGCCTGGCATTCGCTGGATGTGGTTCAAGTGATCAGGGTTTACCTGTCGGCCACAGAGTCCTTTCAGACGTCTGATTCCCTGTTTGTCCTTCCTGAGGGATCTTGTAAGTTCGGCTGCGTATGCTGCAACCATACCAAAGTGGATCAGACATACTATTCAGGCCTATTCACTTATGGGTCAGGTTCCTCCTTTCCCTGTGAGGGCACATTCTACTAGAGCTTTGAGTGCCTCTTGGGCTTTTCGCCATCAGGCTTCGGTGGCTCAGGTATGTAAGGCGGCGACCTGGTCATCCATGCACACTTATACAAAATTCTACAAGATTGATTTGCTGGCATCCTCGGATGCTTCCTTTTGGCCGCAAGGTTTTGCAGGTTGCTGTTTGCTGAAGAGATTTACTGTTCTTTCAGGGGTGAATTTTTGTTTTGGGGTAAGCTCCTGTTGGGCTTGAGCTTCTGTTGCCCTGTTGGCTATGTTTTCTCTAGCCTTGCTGAAACATTAACAGTTGTTGGTTGCGTTCTTCCCACCTTCTCATGCCTACACTATGAAACGTCCCATTGGTGAAGAAACTGGAGAGCTGCGTCTGTCAGGACTCGGAGAAAATTTTACGGTAAGTTCTTAAAGTTTATTTTTTCAAACATTTTCTGTCTTTTTTGGTTAGCAAAAAATAAAAACCCCAGTAGTGATTAAATACATCAAAACAGCTCTATTTTGTGTGGGGGGAAAAAAATCATTTCATATGGGTACAGTGTAGCATGACTGCCCAATTGTCATTTAAAGAGTGACAGTGCTGAAAATTGGCCTGGGTAGGAAGGGTGTTCAGTGCCCACTAAGCATGTGGTTAGTACATTGTGCTGAAATTTAACTTTATGGAATCTTGATAAGACTTGCTCCATCAAATCATGCTCATGCAGATAGGTATGGAAACACAATTGCTGACAATGTCTACGACCCTGGATCTTGTAGTGGTGTTGCATTTAGTCCTAATGTATGTCACTGTGTGTGTTCTAATTTTTATTATTTTTTTTTGTCCTGATTTCTAACAGAAAGCGCCGTGGAGCATTTAATAGCAAGCAGCTGCTGTATCTGGAGAAGTATCGTCCGAAGATGCGGCTACGTTTTAAAGATTCCAATGGTCATCGGAATAACTGCTGCATTCAGTAGAAGTTAACTTCTGGCTGCAGAAAAACTAAATGAAAAAATGTAAACCTGGGCAAAATCCAATGCTAACACCTAGTATTAATATTTTTTAGGTCAAGTAATGCTTTGGAAAATGTGTAGGTCACTGCCCATAGCAGTTGCAAAACTGCAGATGTCAAATAATCATGTAACTGAGCTTGAATTTGCGTATTTGTTGTGTTTTTAAATTGATGTCCCTCCTAATTATGTATAATTCAGTTAAATTGTCATTTTGGTTTCCTAAGGCTAGTGTCGGCTGATAACAATGCCAAAAGATTTCGCACATCTCACAACTTCACTTTCCTGTGCAATTTGTCAGATGTAGTTTCTGGAGAAATTTAAAAGAAAAGGTTTCAGTATTTGCTGGCTGCTCACTGTATGTTTACATCTTTCACAATGTCAGGACTTGCACACATCTCTGGCATACAGGTGTGGGGTTTTTTTTGTCCTTAATTGCCAATCATTCAGACATTAAGTAGGCTTAATGCCATATACATCTTGGTATCATTTTCTCCACCTTTCTGTTCTATAGAAGCACACAGACCACATAGTAATTCTCCAGACAAAGCCTTACTGTTTGAATTTTTTTTGCACCTTGTGGTGCATCTTAATATTGGACCTTTAAAAGTGTTTTTTTTTTTTTTTTTTTTTTTTTTTTCTCTAGTAAACTGTTGCCTTTGTCTTGTGCAGGAAGTGTAGAATATGCCTTTTTTTTTTTTTTTTTTTTTTTTCTTCCGTAAATATTTTTTAAATGTAGATGCTTTAACGTTGCTGGATTCTTAAAGGTCCCTTTTACTGTACATTCAGACAGATTTCCAACATTTGCTTTGTGACTTTAATTTTTACCCTTCCCTAGGTTTCTGCTTTTGCCAAGGCAGAGCTTAATGTCTGTAATATTTTGTATGCCTTTTTGAGCTGTGTAACTTTAATATTTGGATACTTGATTTGTTTTAATATGTAATTGATTATTAAAAAAATGGTGTTCTGTATTAATGTTAGCTCAACCATATATTTATACTGTCTTGGGAATGTGTGGTGTTAGTACCGTGGGAGAAAGTTACCAGTGTTCACCAGCTTGTAAAATGTAGTATGAAAGCAAAAACCTCTAAATAAAGATATTAAATCTGCTGTTTTTTTTTTTTTTTTTTTCTTTGGTTTAACATTGGTTTATAAGAAAAATGACAGATTGGATTTAGATGCCCTTTGGAGCTGAAGGCCATGCAAGTATAAGGTGAAAACTAATGCAACTTTGTTTTCACTAAAAAAAAAAAAAGTTCAATCTGGAGGAAGATGTCTGGAAGATGTGTACGTATCTGAATTTGACTTGATTTTCCACTTTCCAGTCCCTGCTCCGGCAGAGATTAATCATGGGAAGAGGAAGCATGACAGGGAACCAATCGGCTGAAGTGTTTCTGTACACGGGAGTATACTTTATTGCAGACCTGCTTCGTCACTGTGGGGGTAGGGAAGAAACTTTTAAACCTGAACTGTAGCGGGGGGGGTTAGGATTATCAGGTCTTCTATTCTGCTAGACAGGGCTCTGTAGGCTACCTTTCCATATTTGTAGTTCTGAGTTGTGAATGGCTTGATGTGTAAGTACATGCTGAGTTCAGTGCACAGTTCAGCACAAGAGCAGTAGAACAAAATGTAAAGCTCTGCCAAGATTTAAAGTATATATTGGCAGATTTCAACATCTGGACATGGACTATCCCTGTATAGTTGGTATTTGTGTTTAATGCATTCTGTGGCTGATAATACAATGCTATGTACAGTAGGTGTTAAGCTGTTCCAACAGAGAATAGTATCTGTGTCACTAAGTTGAGTGTTTTTGAAAGCCCAGATTCTGGATCTAGAGAATGAACTAGCAACAATATGGAACATCAACAATTTGAAAGAGTTGAGACCTCACCCTTCAGGTGCTTGCTGGAGCCAATCTGGAGGTGTGGGATCCACAGGTTGATAATTTAGATAGGTTGAAAGGGTGTATAAACTCGGGGCTCTTGTCTAACAAATTTGCCCAGCTGGATATTGGTGGGCTAATCAGTAATTATGGGATCATGTATACATGCAGTGGTGGTAGAACACTGTTAGAACGTATAGGAGAATCTTCCACCAGGACTCTGCTGAACAGTTTACCCAGTGATCAGGTTTCAGATGTTGCTGGTAAAGTTTAGTGGAGCTTGGCAAGACCCAGGCATTACAGAATTTATATAGCTCCAAAAGTTTTTGCAGTGCTTTACAATATAAAGGGAGACAATACAAGAGGTTTAGGAGGGCCCTGCTCCTGTGAGCTTACAATCTGAGAGAGGCTGGTGGAACAAAAGGGTAATACTTGTCCTAGGTCCCCTTTGATTAGGAGCCGCTGATCGGCTCTCCTCGCCACACACTGACTCCGATAAGCGGCACTTCCTCATTTTACATGTGAGCAGCTGTGATTGGACACAGCTGATCACATGGCTAAAGAGCCAAGTCATTAGCTCTTTACTAATATCAGGGTCAATCTGTGTCCTAGCAACACGGTGTGGGCACGCGTGAGGCCGTTTTGGGGTGCAGTCATGATGTCCCAGAATGAGAGCCACTCCGCCCTCATTTGACGATGGGCGGTAAGTAGTTAAAGTGTTGCTGCTCCCTTTTTAAAAGGGATTTTCTTTCACAGGCCCAGGACTTAAAATCTTTCTCCATCGTTGACGGACGCAGTCTCTGATGCATATCAGTAGGATTATGCTGCCCCCTACAGGAGTAGGACACTAGAAAGAAGAAAAAGTTCTGGCTACACCTTTGGGCTGTCCCGGGGGTGGGGTAAACCCTCTCTTCCTACACAGGATGTCTGTTTTAATCTGTCTAGTATGGAGTAAGGACCCAGTTAGTTCCCTGCTGGGATCTTTGGTCCTGGAAATTTTTTTTTTTTGTTCGCATTACTCTAGCTTTTTAAATTTCTCTTGCGTCCTCTGATGCAGCCACTTCATCGTTTCCTCACAAATGGGTAATGCTCCCTCTACAGGAGAAGGCTAGGCAGTGAAACTTCATAGGAAAACTTCTCAGACACACCACTAGGGGCTGTCCCTTCAGACATTACCCCAGACACATCATGCTTACTAATCAGTTTCTTGCTGCCTAGCTTAGGAGTAAGACCTAGGTTCCCTGCTGGGACTCCGGTCTCCGTTTTTATTTTCTTTGAGAAATGTTAATTTTATGCTTTACTCACTATCGCTAGCTAGTGTCAGGGTGATCCTCCTGGTGAACTACAAGTGACAGCCGGGCTAGGGTTTTGCATAGGATAATCTTGATTCCCTATGGTCTCCCAGCCTGGCCAATGAGCGTGAGCAGGTTGTCGTCCGCCCAGGCCTCGTCATGACGGTGCCTGGACAGATGGGGACAAGCTTGCGCAGAGCACTCTCGTCGGGATACATCAACCTGGAACACCCTGAGTTGCAGCATACCCCTCTGGGCTGAAAGCAACCCTACTCGTTGGGAGGTGAGCTGTATCGGAGCCCCACGGTCCATGGTATGGTGAGTGATGCTATGCAGACATCCAAAAAAGAGAGACCGCACTCAAAGATGTTAAATAAAAATCCTTAGGACTCCTTTATTCTCCATAAATCCAACAGACAGCAGACAGACAGTGCAATACACGGACAGACGTGTCGGGTTGACGCGTTTCACGATAAAAATCGCTTATTCATAACCACACACCTTGAGACTGTGGATGCCAGCAACCTTTTGTAGATAAACCAAGTAAAAGGTGGATAGGAATGTAATTGCTTACACCCTGAGTTAATTGATACGAGAAGGCACACAGCTGTTCATTTAGCAATCCACAGTCTCAAGCTGAAGACATTTAATTACAAAACATGTCTCACTCCCTGCAGGGGGAGGGAGAAGGGTACATACAAACAATATAAAATAATATAAAAACACAAGTTTTAATAGAAAAAATACATATAAATACATGTATATATATATATATATATATATATATATATATATAGCGGGCTGAAAGAATCAAAGAAATATAACAAGTAACACATGACATGTATACTTATAGGGCCCGTCCTCTGGTAGTCAATAAAAGCTACATAAAAGTTATCTTTATCCAAAGGTAATTTTTGAAAAAGAGTTTCTCCAAGTAATCCATCGGCAGCGGTGTAGAGTCGGTGCAATAAAATATAAATGAAGAGACACAGATATCCATATAAAATAAAGGATCTCCTGTCCATAAATGTTACCTGTAAGAAACTGAAAAATAGGAAAAGACATTGCCGAAGCAGTGAAAAAGGAAATTTGTATTATACATAAGTATAAATAATAAATAAATGAGCGTATCAATGGATGAAGAAAAAATATATAAAATAAGTATAAAAGTATGAGCATGAAATTACCCAATGATACACATGTATAAATAAAATTGTGAACGATGTATAATGATGTGGGCAAAAATAACGTGAAGATGTGATGACATTATGAAAAACATGATGTGTTAATAAAATATAAAATGTGAACAAAAATATGTGAACTGAAAATGTGAGCCAGGTTTCACTTGTGAAATATTAATTAAAAATAATAATAATAATAGTAAATGGAACCTGGCATATGGAGTGAATGTGAAGATAAAAGATAAAATAAATTAAAAGTATGAAAATGTGTATAATTTATATAAAAAAATATACGTGTGTATGAATAATGACGAAAGAGGAAAAATGAGTAATGTAAAAATTAAAACAAATAATGATTAGCTGAAAATATAATATAAACGTTATTATGTAGGAAAAAATGACACCAGAGGACAGACACCTACAAAAACAGCCCGTATATAAATTGTATAATGTCTACATTGACACCGATCTCTAATATATAAAGTGATATAAAGTAATATAATGTGGTTTGATTAGCATCCACATGAATAATGCAAAAAGGAGGCGCGAACATGGGAACCAAAAAACATATATAAAAAATGTTGTTTATTGTAATTGGAGCGTCCCATGGTCGCACTGTGCTCATAGCATACAGGAGCTGATGCACATATCAAAAAACAACGGATGAATAATCAAAAATGAAAATAAATATAAAAATGAACAAGATTAAACATGATATAAGTGCATCCATAGTAAAGTCCTGTAGAGCAGAAAAGTATATATAAATAAATAAAACATGAGATCGGTGTCAAGAAAGTGGGAAAACAACCCCAACCATGGAGTATTAAAACCTAAAAATTCAATAGTTCAATAGTGTGACACTCAGACACTCAATGAAAAACGACAACAATATGCAGCCAAGGTATAAGAATATGCATATATATGGCCCATTGATAGCTAATTGCCTTGGAGACAACGACGACCACAACAATATCAACTGGAACACAGCAAATGGTCAAATGTGTATCAGTATAAGATGGAGCTATGACCAGAGGAAAACAAAAAGCAAAAAACAAAAGATAAAAAAGGGGGAAAGTTCAAAACTCAATGAACTTACGAGGACACTGCAAAACGGAGATATATATAAAGAACAGCAAATTTGGAGGCAAACAAGACGGTCTATTGGAGGATCAAAGACACCCAAAGATCGTGTTGTATTGCAAACACTGCAAGCATATAATCCGAATTTTGAGGTGAAGTTCAGTAAATATAATTAAATGTGCAAATGGAGACAATCAACCATATATATGCATATTAACTAGAATTAGGTAGTATTTCACAAGCAGGGAAAAGAAGGGGAAACTCACTCATAAAAATGAGTGACGTCCCATTCGAAGTTAAGTCCCTGCGGTATACGAGTTTGTAGTCTAAAAATCCAAGAGACTTCTTTCTTACACAACAGATGAGTGATGCTATGCCCCACTGTGTTCCTGGGACAGTCGTCTGTGGCGGTGATGTAAGCCCACGCCTGGGGATGTCTGAGCTGCAGTCTCAGTGAGGTCCCCCTGGCCTATCAGGAAAGGTCCTGCTCCTGCCGGGGGGTGCTATAGCGCCATCTAATGCCCATTTTAGGTGTGGGCAGCCAGGCTGCATCAGTGTAAGAGCAGCAGCCATTTTCTGCCTTGCTATGTGTTGTTGCCAGTTTCGGGTGCCATCTTGGATGTGGGCTGGCCGCGCTGTATTGACAGCGGCCATGATCCCTATGCTTTATTATTGCACTATGTTTGTGGGGCTCAGAGGGACTTTGGCCTCTAGTGAGGTTTGGTCACTTCCTCCCAGTTTTACTTTCTGCAGACAGCATGGAGAGCGGTGGCTGATCGGTTTCTCCGTTACAATAAGGGGGCCTTTAGTCCTTTTTGGGCACTATCCAGACATGTTTGGCTTTGATCAGTTTAGCTGCTAGCTAAAGGGGGACTCAAGCGGTAGCGTGGTTTGGCGGTGTGGACCGCAATCGTGGATATAAAGGGCCAGTGTACTTTTTTTTTTTTGTTAAATTGCCAATATGGAGTCCCAGAGTGAAATCTCCCCACTGATCTTGTTTGTGCATCCGGGTCACCCGGATCGCCTTCCCTAGCCTCTGTCTGCAGCCATGGAAACTTTGGCATCCAAAGTAGATCTTGTCATGTCACAAGTCGCTGTTCAAAAAATGGCAGATGCCCTCTCAGTCTTCGGATTCAGAGCCTGATGTGGTTGCCCTAGACACTGCCCTCTGAGGGATCCCTGTCCTCGCACACAGACACGAGGAGGAGTCCTCCGCTGCAGCGCGGGAACGCACTCTAGTTGAAGCACCGGTTCGCTCAGTCAGGGAGACTTTGCAAATTGATGATGAGCCCACAGTCAGGAAAGCAGATTGTCTTCGGCTCTTGCAAAGCCCAGAAGTCGGGCCAGGTTTTCACCTGCCCCGAGGAGCTTCACAAAATCGTGAACTAGCAATGGCGGTGCATTAAGCACATGCTGGCAGTGCCCAAGTGTTTCCAGTGCTGTTATCCCCTTTGCAGACTCAGTCTCTACGGATGAGTAAATCCACGGTGGTGCCCGTGGAGGACTTGCGGGTGAAGGACAGGTGCATGGAATTGCTTTCCTGCCACCTGCATTTGGTGGTGGGCTTGCTTCTCAAGCCTGTGTTCGCCTCTGTGCTGGTTTCTCAGACGGTCACGGATAGATTAAGGTGCTTAAGAGCAACCTGCTGACTGAGTCGGTTCCCCCGACTCTCATTGAGCTCACAGATCAAATGGCCCAGGCCATGGTGTATCTGTGTGATGCGGCTCTGGACGAGGCTCCCCTGGTCGCAGGGATTGTCTGCGGTGAGGATTGCTTTTCGCCACATTGTGTGGCTGAAGAGCTGGTCGGTGGACCAAGCATCTAGAAGACTGTGTCCGATCTCCCCTTTTTGGTGACTCTTTGGATGAGATGATCAAGGGTCTCACTCTGGGGGTAAGAGTACTTTTCTTCCCCAGTCCACGAAGGGTAAGGCACCCCGCGGTAAGCGGGGCCTTTCCTTCAAGGCTCATTGGGGGGCTTTTTCATGCCTCAGGGGCACAGGAGATCTTCTGGCTTCCATCTTTTTTTTTTTTTTTTAAAGGATGCGTACCTGCACATCCCTATCTACGAAGGTCATCAGTGCTTTCCCTTCTTTGCAGTGGCGTAGGAGCAGTTTCAATTTGTCATTACCCTTTGGTCTCGCTTCGGCTCCAAAACGGCCTCTGTGCTGGCTCTGCTGCGCAAGAAGGGGATTGCAGTCCTCGGTTATCTCCTGTTGCGGGCAAGTTCATGTGCCACTCTGTCGGGCGATCTGACGATCAGGGAGTTCGGGTGGACCATTAACGTCCAGAAGTCGGCACTGACCCCGTCAGTATGTCAGAATTATCTGGGCATGGTCTTGGACTCCGCTCAAGCGGAGGTTTTTCTTCCAGCGCAGAAACTTCAAACCTTGCAGGGTGAGATAGGGCCCTCAGGGACAGCGATCTCTCCTTTCTGCTGACCTGCATGAGGTCTCTGGGGCTGATGGTGTTGGCCTTTAAGGCGATCCCATTTCCTCAGTGTCACACGAGGATGCTGCAAGCTGAAATCCTTGCCAAATGGGACAAGGACCCTTAGTCCTTTGGACAAAATGGTTTTGTTTGAGCTGTCACATGAGGACTGAGCTTTCGTGGTGGCTTCTGTCACCTGCTCTGAGCCAGGGCAAGTCTTTTCTGCCTCGGTTATGGACAGTGATCGCCACAGATGCCAGCCTGACGGGCTGGGGTGAAGTACTGGGCACTCCTTCTACTTGTCACCAGAGCTGCCTCAAGAGTGCTTATTGGGATTTTTTAATGGACTTTTGTACATATGGACTTATGAACTGTCCCTTTGCTTGATATCAATTTATTTGGTTGATACCCTGTTTTTTTTTTTTTTTTTCCCCTTAGTGACACCCGTGAAGTCCCTTGTAATACTTCTTCCTCCCCGTTGTGCGCCAGTTGTTTTTGTATCCATTGTAGAAGATCCTGTGCTGCAGGGGTTAGTGTCACCAGGGACAGACTGAGTTCACAAGATTGTTTTTCACAAGATTGTTTTTCTATATCTGCAGATATGTTTTTATGTATCGTTTAAGCACTGGTTGTTTTATGATTTAGTTTTTGTGTTTACCCAGTCTTTTTTTTTTTTTAAACTATGAGTTTTTAATGTTAGTAGAATCAGCCAAGTTTGAAAATTTGGATGAACTATATGACTATTTTCCATACCTTCTTTTAATGTCCCTCCCATAGTGTCCAAGGACTGCAGCATATTGCTGAGGAAAATTGAACACTTAATGATATCAGCCAATCACCATTGGTGGAATACATTTTTCCTAAATCAATATATTTCCAGCATGATCTCCCTAGAGCACTTAGAGTCCTCAAGACTTGCTCCTTTCTGTCCCCTACTTTAGATAAAGAATAGTGCCAGATTTCAAAATTTTGCACACGAAAGTGGATGCAAATTATTATCCAACAAAGAGACCTAAAATATGGTGAAGATATTGTAAAACTCAGAGACCATATCTGCTTTAGTGGCCCTCATCCCTCATTTGCCCCTTTCATGGTTACGCACCCTCAAAATGTTAAGAAAAGTGAAGATGTAGCCTTGCAGACAAAACTAGGAAAAATTTGTAGAGATCTGGATGACTACAACCTAGATCGAGTTTTTAATTGGAAAAAGAGTAACATGGAAAGTGAACCCCACCCGAATTCCATAATTACACCACTCATGGAGTGTAATATACAGGCTCCTAATAGAACCTCCCAGCATGAGCATAAGTCTAGCCATCCGTCATGTATCACTCACAAGCCTTATACTAAGTCCATCTCACATAGGAACAACAACAATCATAAGAGGGGAAACTGTCAGAAGGACAAAAATAGAAACAATAAAGGGGAAGTGTGGTTCCTCCTAATTCTGGAGGTGACACTTCAGGGTCAGACCCCAAGCCACCCTCTTCTATATCCAAGCCGCAGCGTCAGCATAGACCAAAACGCAACCCTAGTACGGTGAAGGTTGGCCCAAAACAGACTAACTTGACCCCAAGGGGTCCTTCAGTACCATTCAGAGACACCAGAGATGACTGCAGGACAGGACCCGCCCTTTCCGATGCAGCCATCTACTACTACCCTTGGTGGGCCCAGCTCCCCCGCAGTGGGACCTACCAGGGAAAGGCATAGGTCCAGCCCCCCTGATATTACCGCCCCTCAGGATGGTATATCAGATACCCAGGATTTTTTAGGCCTTCCCCCTCCGCCGGCCCACTCAAAGAGAAAACTCGATGAAGAGGGGGGGTGGAGGGAGGTCTATCAACAAAGAAATGAGTACGACTCCAGAAACCATAAAAATATTTAACCTATCTTCACATATCCTGTCCCAACCAGAGACCTCACTACTTCATAGAGGTCTCAATTTTGCTCCATCGGCCACCCCTAATCCATTCACGTTATTCAAAGATTTAAATAGCTTCATCAGTTCACTTACGTTAAGACGACACTTTCAAATCCAAGCCAACAAAAATAGCTCCATTCAGCCATCCTTAACTATTCCAGAGACAGAATCGGAATCTTCTATTGATCCGATAGGACTAAAACTCCTTGAGGAATTATATATCAGTGATGATGACGAAGATCTTGCCTACTTTACCCAGCATCCTTCCACGTCTCCACCAATACAGCATACCAGCTTTCGGTCCAGGTCTAATTTTAATCCTGTACATTCAAAAGGTCCCTATGTACAGACTTTCTACCAGGTGGTGTTCTCTGAGATCAAATAGATGTGTACCCAAAACAATTCTGGTAACAAGTCTTTCCTTAAAAACTGCAATCTGGATCGTGGAGAGAGACAGGTCCTCACAGAGTTGTCTAAAAACTACGACTTGATTATCAAAAATGCAGACAAAGGAGGGGGTATATTTATTCAAGACAGAGCGGACTACCTTAGGGAAGCCCATCGCCTCTTGGCAGATACTGCCAGATACTGCAAACTTCAATCAGACCCTCAATCAAGTTATATTTATGAGGCCACAGGGCTCCTAACACAGGCCAAGGAAGCTGGCATTATTAACAAATCGGAATACTCCTCCTTCAATAGAGATTTATTTTCTACACCTTATTTTTTATCATATCCCTAAAGTGCACAAAAACTCAGAGAATCCACCAAGTAGACCGATAGTTGCGGCCATGGATAATATTACGAATCCATTTTCACAGTATGTGGACCAATTTTTACAGCCCTTGGCCCAAAATCTGCCATCTTATATCCGGGATGGAGTCCACCTTTTGGAATTATTATCATCATACAGTTGGGAACCCACATACTTGTGGGCTTCCTTGGATGTAAAGTCCCTATATACTTCCATCCCCCACTCTGTAGGCCTTGAAGCAGTGGCTTGGTCTCTTGTAATTCATCCCACCATCAACCCATCACAAGCCCAGTTTGTTCTGGAAGCAACTAGGTTTTGTCTCACCCACAACTACTTTCAATTTGATGGGGATTTTTATCTGCAAGTCAATGGCACAGCTATGGGGCAAATTTTGCCCCCAGCTATGCCAATTTGACTATGGGCATGTGGGAGGACAATTATGTCTGGAACCACAATCCGTATACCTCCCATATTATTTTTTATGGGAGGTATACAGTATAGATTACATAATTGTCATCTGGGATGGCACGGAAACTCTACTCTCAGAATTTGTCAGTTATTGTAATTCCAACAACTACAGTCTATCATTCACTTCAGTCCATCATTCTGCTGAGTTGGCATTTTTGGATCTCCTTCTTTACCATCATGAAGGTAAAATAGAGGCTAAGAATTACACCAAACCTACAGCGGGCAATTCATTTTTGCACTTTAAGAGTTGCCACCACCCCAGGTGGATCAACAATATCCCTAAGAGCCAATTCTGCAGACTTCATAGAAATTGTACTAATGATGGAGACTACGCAGAGAAAAGTGTCACACTAAAGAAAAAATTTACAGACAAGGCTTTTCCAGAACCCTTGTTAAACCTTGCCCAGAACACGTACCCGACCGGCTATGTACGGAATGGGAAGAAGACACCAGACATAGAGCTTGCAATACCGAGATTTATCACTCAATTCCATACTAAATTCAAAAAGATGGAACAAGTCTTGGTGAAACATTGCCCGATTTTATTGGAGGATCCCCATCTCAAGGATAATCTACCATCTAAACCCAGGGTCACCTACCGAAAGGCTAGAAACATTAAAAGTATGGTGGCTCCTAGTAAACTGAAGAACCCACCTACATCCTTCCAAGCGAGACCATGCCTTATTACGCTCATAGGCATGTTTCAATGACGCAAAAAATTATGCTTGACGTGTAAGCATGTAACCCATGGGCAAAAAAGTTTTGAGGTCAAGGGCAAAACATATCCCATCACCAAATTCTATAATTGTTCCACAAACTATGTCATCTATTGTCTGACATGTCCCTGTTGCCAGTTTTCACGTAGGAAGAACTATCCGTCCCCTGAGGAAAAGATTTGGGGAACATCGCAGATTTGTAGAAGCAGGAGAGGATAGGCATAGCGTTCCACGCCACTTTCTACTGTTACATGACAAATCATCCCTTGGTCTTAGCGTGTGGATCATAGAGTCCATACCAGCCACCTTTGCGCCAGCCGAACGTTTCAAACGGTTGTGCCAAAGGGAGGCGTATTGGATTTACATCCTAGATACGCTAGGGCTGGGCGGCCTAAATGAGGAAATTGAAACAAATTCCCTTATTTAGTCCCCCCGGAACAAGGTCCCTCATCTTTCATCCTATATATACACATTTTTCCCACCCTATTTATCGTTTTTACTCTTCTTTATTTGACATCCATTTTTTGTAATATGAATGAGTGTATATATACTGTAACGAGAACCTTGCTCGCTCGCTTCCGCTCTCCCGACACTCCTCTGTTTCTAGTGAGTCAGCTTGCAGATCGCAATGTCTGATGGTTCGGTCAACCAAGGCTCCGGGACCTGAACGACAGCTATGTGCCGTTCAGAATCCATTAGAACAAACACCAAGCAGGCTGTATGTAAGTTCAAACAGGAAGACGTTTATTGGAAGTACACAATACACTTTTATACAGAATTTGGAGCATCCTGCCCCCAACAACCGCTTTCCCATTGGTCAATTGCAAAGTACATGCCATTCTCCTTCAGGTCCTCCTTAGCCTTGCAAATGAGGACTTGAAAATGAGCCCGCAGGGATTGGTCAGATAGCTTGACCAGAAGGACTGTTATGTGTAATGAGACAGAAACCCCCAGGGGACAATCAATGTACACAATAGCCAGACACAGAACAATGGTTCCATAACGAGCCCCCAATACACATTACTCTGAGTGTCAATACATCCCTTAGCAGACAACAGGTGAGTTCATTAGCACACCTGACAATAGGTGAGTGGAAAGCCACCTCAGACAAAAGCAACATTGTTAGACAGTCAGTCTCCTCATTGAACTTCCTGGAATGACCATATTAGGAGTTGTACTTCTTGGTCAGAGACCTCATGGCAAATGGGAACAAATATCAATATTTCTACATGGAGACCTTGCTGACAAATATGAAGCAATCCAAACCATCACCCATCTGTCCTTAAATTCCAGTGACGGTGAACACCGTCACATATACCTTTTAAAAATATATTTGAAAATAATTTTAAATATTTTTTATTTTATTTAAGATATTCTTAACATATTCCCTATATCCTTAACATTTTAAAAACAGTTACTATATATGCGCCCAAAATTAATTTATTTCATATGGATGAGTTCTATTTGTTTATTCCCTATACATGCAATTCATGGCTGCTTTTCATATGTACATGAGGATCGATATGATGTCATGTGCATGTATATCTACTCCATATTCGCATCATACATTTATACTTACATATCCTATATATTTTTCCATATGTATATATACATATATAATTCTTGTGTATACATTTTTTGTGCACATGTGCGTGTGTGTGTATATATATATCTATTTTTAGACACACGGATATACATATAATTTTGCTATTTGGAGCACTTATTCTACATTTAATATATCCATGGTATTTTCATATTTATTTGATTTTTATTTATTTTTTGTTTATCATGTATTTATTTATTTATTTATTTTGGCATCATTATTCTTATTTGTCCATGTGCTGTTTTTCAACCACCGCTAATATCTTATATTGCTTTTTAATGTGTTTAGCCTTTTTATCCACATGATCTATATGTTATTTATGTATTGGAATAGTGTTCTCCGCCGTTATATTCGGCAATAGGGTGGGTCCCTGGACCGAGCAGGTTCAGGCCTCCACTGTATTTAAGTCCCACATCCAAAATGGCGCAATATCGGCCTGAGGAAGGAGTACATGCTCAGAGAACGCATCGCCGGCGCCATGAGGTAATCACGTATCCTGGAAGTGACGACGGATCGGCATCAGAGTGTCCCCGCGACCAGGAAGTGCGGACTGCCACTGTTTACTGCCTGTACACCGCAACCGCTCAAGCCATCCTGATCCAAATACCGGAGTGATTGTCTATGATGCTTTTTACATTATTACCTTTGTGAGTACCTTTTCCTTTGGTTCTATCAAATAAATCTCAAGATTCTGCACTTAGTTATTATCCACATTTCTTCAATCCATTTTTTTCAGACCATTTCCACAATCCATTTCTTCAGGCCAATTGTCCAATTACATGACCACAGTGATTAACTGCCAAAGTGGTCACGTGATCTGGCATCGGTTCCACAGACTCCTGATCATTAGTTTGGACCAACAGCTGTCTTTGACAGCTTGATTACTGTACTGGAAGTGCTTGCATGTTGTCAGCACATAAAGCTCTGCCTCCCCTCATGGATGCATATGTGTGGAGTGTTGGCGTTAAAGCCCACCCTCTTTGGCACGGCACATATGTGTTACACGGGCGGTAAGAGGTTCAGAAAAAAAGTATTATTATTCAGTTATGTTGAGCTTTTCTTCCTAGGGAGTCAAGGTGCCTGCAAGGTATCTGATGTTGGGGCAGATGGTGGTCTATGCAGATCATAACAGCTCAGCGGGCATGGTGTGAACAAGCCCTAACATTTATCTCAAGCCAATTACAGAAGCGAGAAATGGGAATTCTATGCACAGTATACAGAAAAGCCCTGGAGGTCTGCCATTTTTGGCCATTAAAAAGGTCACAGCTTGCTGAAGATTGTTAAAAGGTAATTTTTCTTAACATCGAAGCTGAAAATCTACTCCAGTGATCTCCACTAGCTTCCTGTTCCTGTGCTGATTGGCTGGCCTTCTTCCTTGTGAACACAGGAGTTTGCTCAGCATGGGCCTCATTCAGACAACTCTTTACATTTTCTCAATGAATGCAAAGAGTTCTCTGATTGAATGTGTTGGAGAGTCAGGACAGTGATGTCACAAACTCCACCTCATTCAGTCAGAGAATGCTTTGCATTCATTGAGAAAATGCAAACTGTTCCCTGAATAGCACCCATGTTGAAGCGAACAACCGCCTGTCATCAGTAAACAGAAGGGCAGCTGCTCGGCACAGGACCTGGAAGCTAATAGAAACCACTGTAGGAGTGGTGCCTACTACAATAATTTCCAGCTTCCATGGGGGTCCCACAGGTATGACACATTGGTCCAAGCTGATGTAAAAATTGCCATTTCTCTATCGTTTGTTAATAGACGCAGCTCCATATTCTTCTTGACCATTGGGTTATGCTGCCCCTTACAGGAGTAGGACATTAGGCAGGAAAAAAACACATCTATGGGACAGTCCCTGCAGGCATACACCCACACACTCTGCTATAGGCTTCAGTTTGTTTATGCTTAGTTTGGAAGTAGGACCTAGTTCTCAGCTGAGACTTAGGTCTTAGCTTGCTTTTCTATTTTAAAGGGAACCTTTGTTCAACATTTAATTTTTTTAGCTAGTTATGTTCCTGAGAATAACTACAATCAATAGCTGGACTAGGTTTTGGACTGGATATTCTAGATCCTTAAGGTCTTCCAGCCAGGTCAACGAGCTTGCACAGGTTATTGCCCAGCGCTAGGCCTCGCCACGACAGAGCCCCAGTGGACGGGGGCTGGCCCACTAGTGAAACACCTCACAGGGATGCACATGACCTGGTTCGGCCTGAGTCTTCCCTCCCCACCAATCATGGAAGTCCCTGGGGGTCCTCAGGGGTGGACGTGCCAAGGCCGCTATAGTTGAAATGCATGGGTGGCCATGTTTTTGTGGTTTCCCTATAGACATGCATTGGGTGGCCATTTTCTTGGAGTCCGCGATTGCTGGACAGCAGGGAGCAGCTAGGCCTTTACTCTAGTGAATGACCCAGGTATTTCCTCTTCCTGTGAAGATCGTTTTTTCTAATAGCAGAACTATCCTGCTCTCCTCCATATCGATTGGTGTTATGTGTATTGGGGTCCCTGTAGGTCTTCCTCGCTCACCCTGCTATCGGCAGTTCTATTGGCTGGGACTTGTAGTACCGCTGGTGCAGCGGTGTGGTCCATTTTTTTGCAGTTTTCTTAAAGTGACACTGCGTTTTTCCAGGGTTCATAATGGAGTTCCAGGAACAAATTTCACCTACTGATCCCCTCCTTGCTGTTGTGGGGACCTCCGGGTCGCAACTCCTGTCTGCCTTAACAGCAGTTTTGGAAAACCTGGTGTCAAAAGGTCCAAGCCCTACTATTTATATGTAATGCATCGCTAGATGCAGCCCCTGCTTGTAGCTAGAGTGTCCATGGTGGGGGTAGCTATTAGAGGCATGGTGTGGCTAAAAAGCTCATCTGCAGATCAGGCCTCAAAAAAGGCTCTATCAGATCTCCCCTTTTCGGGAGACCGTTTGGTTCCTCATTGAAAGAGTTAATCAAAGGACTCACAGGTGGCAAGAGTGCTCTTCTTTCTCAATCCGCCAAGGGCAAGCCTACGTGTAATAGACGGCGGCTTTATTTCACAGCCCACAGGCGGCTCTTTCGTTCCTCCGGCATGCAGGAAAAAGGATCTAAGCCATTTAGGTCTTCTGGGGGTTCCAAGAAGTCATGGTTGGGTAAGCAGAGAACAGGCCAATCCAGACCTGCAGACAAATCCCCATCTGCATGAAGGGACGCCTTCACCCAGATCTGGGGTGGGGGGACGTCTTTGCTTCTTTTCGAAACCATGGACTTGCTTGATTCAGGACAAATGGGTCCATGAACTGATCTGATCGGGTTACAAGATCGAATTCCGGTCTCAACCATCAGACAGGTTCTTCTTGTCAAATCTACGCCTTTCTCCAGACCGGTTAAGGGATCTATGGGAGGCGGTACAAGACCTGCTGTCGCAAGGGGTAATTGTGCCGGTTCCTTATCAGGAACGCTTTCAGGGGTTCTATTCAAACCTGTTAACTGTGCCCAGGAAAGAATGCAAAGTACGTCCAATCCTGCACCTCAAGGCTCTAAACCGCTTTGTGCGGGTACAGAAGTTTTGAATGTAGTCCATTCGCACAGTAGTGGCGTCTCTACACCAAGGAGACTTTTTGGCCTCCATCGATATTAAGGACGTATATCTACACATCCCTATTTACGCTGGATGCCAGTGCTTTCTTCGCTTCGCTGTAGGAGAGGAGCATTATCAATTTGTGGCATTACCCTTTGGTCTCGCCTCTGCCCCCAGTGTCTTCACCAAAGTGTAGGCTCTGGTGTTGGCATTACTGCGACAACGAGGGATTGCAGTACTGGGGTACCTAGACGATCTCCTCTTAAGAACAGACTCACATTCAGTCCTGTTCGGCGACTTGACAATCACTATATGGACTCTGCAAGAGTTCGGTTGGAACATCAATTTAAAAAATCTGCTCTGATTACGCATCCTGCCATCTTGCTCGGGTCTTGGATTGGCATGTACACGGCTCTCTGAAACAATGGGTGCGCATTGAACGGGGCATTGGAGACTCCCCACCGGAATCCCTATTCTGGGGCATTTCCGCATTGCCTAGATGGGCTATGGACCACCCGACCATAGGGGCCACGCTGGGGCTGGGACGTAGGATGATCAGGGATGGCGTTATGGCGACTCTGCCTTCCCCTCTGTTTCCGGTGCTCGACAATCGGGATTTCACCCCGGGCCTGACAGACCCGGGGTTCCGAAATCTGAGGACCAAGGGCCTTTATTAGGCCAGACATTTCATTCGCCGCGGACAGTGGGTCCCTAGGCAGGTTCTCTTCTCGGACAGCACCTTTTCTGCCTTGTCCTTCTGGCACAAGATACAGCTAGCCCATTTTCTGGGCTCCCTGCCACCGGCAGCCTCCTTTACGCGGCGTCTCACTCCCTTTGAGGAACTCTGTTCGTCGGCCTCTCCATTGCGCCACACGATCTCTTCGCTGTATAAGCTCCTGACGGGCCCGGAGCCCGCCTTCAGACCCCTATTCTTAACCCGTTGGGAAAAAGACTTGGGGCTCTCTTTGTCCGACCATCAGGTGGAACGTATTTTCTTCTTTACCTACAAGACCTCTGCGTGCTCCAAATATCAGGAATCCGGATACAAGCTCCTGACCCGGTGGTACTTCACCCCGGCCAGGATACACAGGATGTTCCCCTCGTGCTCAGACCTTTGCTGGCGCTGTGGGGAAGAGGTGGGATCCCTTCTCCACATCTTCTGGTCCTGCAGCCGCCTCCGCCTCTTCTGGGCGGAGGTGCTGCGCATCTCGCAGAAGTTCACGGACCATCCCCTCACTCTGGATCCCGCGCTCTTCCTCCTCCACCACAATGGCTTTCCGCGCTCATCTTACCGGAAGTCGATTCTGCCGCTCCTACTCACGGCCGCCAAGAGCTGCATTCCTCTTCTCTGGAAACAGTCTCAGCCCCCCACAGTGGCGATGTGGTTGAGAAAAGTAGCAAATATTAGTGAAATGGAAGACCTGGTGGCGACTGAACGGGGGTCGCGGGAAAAGTTCCTCAAGCGATGGTACTACTGGCATGAGTTTAGCTTCTCCGCTGAATACAAAGACTTGATCGCTTAACGGGTCTGCGGCGTTGGGGTTGGTCATCTCCCCCCTATCCTGTCTTTCCTCCTTACCCTCCCCTCTTGCACCCCTGTTTACCCCTCCCCCCTACTGCCTTCTCCTCCCCTCTCCTCTCTCCTCTTTCTGCTCTTCCCCCTTCTGGAAAACTACCCCCCCCCCGGGCATTTATACTCTTCCTATGTGGTGATGGCTGCGGAGTGCCTGGGATGTCAGATTGGTTCCTCATCTCCTTACCAGACCGGCCATTTGAGAGATGCCGGTGGAGGGGAGGCCCTGCCTGGCTGACCTACGCACCATAGCCCACTTCCCTTTTTTTTGAACTTCCATTTACTATTTTAGCGGTTTAGGAGCATGAGGTTTCACGCGTGTCCTTTTTATTTTTTGCTTGTTCCCTGACCTGCTACATCCTTAAAGCGGTAGTATACTCATTTTCGCTACTTTGCACAATATAAATCATATGTGTCCGTATGACAGGACTAACCTTTTCTCCTGCCTGTCACTTCAGCCATTTTCTTTCCATTTAGTGCGTTCGGGTCAATGACGTCACCCGCACATGCTCTGTGTACCCTGATTTTCCGGCAAGCTAATGATGCTGCCGGAATAATGCAGGGTCTATGCCGGGGCTGTGTCATTTCCTCTGCTGGACGTCAGCCCCGTGCTCACGCGAGACTCCGAGGTAGGTGAGCAATTGTGCAGAAGGGCGATAGTGGACAGCCTCCTATTGGCTGTCCAAATGGTTAATGAACCCAAAACGAGGCTTTGTTTCGGTGTCTACTGCGCATGCGCGGGATTTCCGAACATTAGACATACTGTGGGCAGAAATACCGCACTGCTCAGCAGACTGAAACCACAGCAAGGATAGTGGCGCACAACCCGACAAAATACCGACCGGAACGAAAGAAATTAGAATTGTAAGGAAAACTTATAATAGATTGTTTACATGATATTTGATTGAAAATTACATGTTACTGGCATTGATTGGATTTTCACATATGGAAGTACCGAGTATACTACCAGTTTAAAACTGAATTATCTGGACCTGACTCTGGACTCCACTTTGGCAAGGGTTTTTCTTCCCCCGGAAAAGCTGCAAAAGTTGCAGGAGGTGATTAGTTTGCTGTTATCCAGCAATCTGTCCTCCCTTTGCGTACTTGCATGTGAGCCTTAGGTCTGATGGTGTCAACCTCAAAGGCGATTCCGTTTGCTCAGTTCCACACGAGACCCTTACAAAGGGAAATTCTTGTCAAATGGAACAAGGATCCAAAGTCCTTGGACAATTTGATTCGATTGAGTCACAACACAAAGACTGCTCTTCTATGGTGGCTTCACTTGTTTTGCTTTGCCTGAGTCACTGGACAAATCGTTTACAGGGTTATCCAGTCCGGATTCAATCAGACAATGCCACGGCAGTGGCTTACATCAATCATCAAGGGGGCACCAAAAGTGTCTTGGTGGCCCAAGAGGTGGTCGAGATCCTGAAATGGGCGGAAAATTTTGTTCCAGTCCTTTCTACAGTGCACATCCCAGGTGTAGAAAACTGGCAGGCGGATTACCTGAGTCAGGTGTTGAATCAGGGGGAATGGTCTCTGCACCCGGAGGTGTTTCACCTCCTGTGTGTCCGGTTGGCTTCTGGCCTCAACAAGAAGGTTCAGAGTTTTGTAGCCAGGTCTCGGGATTCTCTGGCCAATGCCACAGACGCCCTCATTGAGGGTGTATGTTGTTTCTAGGTGAGCTCCAATTGTTCCTGTTTGAGCTCCGTGTTACCTGGTTGGCTAAGTTTAGCCCTTGGGGAATTACATTCTTTTCTGCGTTGTTTGCCCTCCCCTTATGCAAATACTGCTTTGGGATGTCCCAATGGTCAAGAAGAACATGGAGCTGCGTCTGTCAATAGAACGATAGAGAAAACTGGATTTTTGACTTACCGTATATACTCGAGTATAAGCCGAGTTTTTCAGCACATTTTTTTGTGCTGAAAACGTCCCCCTCGGCTTATACTCGAGTCAAGGAAAAAAAAAAATTTCCTGTCCGCTCCGACGGGTTTAAGGTTTAAAAATGGCGCCGCCCGTCACATACATGTCACCGCGCACGCGCCGCCGCTCGTGTAATTTCGGCTATTCCCAGCGCCGCTCGGGAGAGGCCGGGAATAGCCGAAAGTATACGAGCGGCGGCGGCGCGTGCGCAATGACGTGTCGGCGCCGGGCGGTGCCATTTTTAAAATGAAGGCGCCTTTGGAACAGGTAAGTGAAACAGCTTCAGTACCTGCCATTATGCAGGGCTGCGGGCACACGACAAGGGATGCAGTGCTGCGGGCATGGTCCACATGTACCATGCCCACAGCACTGCATCTCCTGTAGTATGCCCACAACCCCGGATCCTCTTGTACCATCCCAGTACCCTGCATTCTCCTGCACCATGCCAGTACCCTGCATTCTCCTGTACCATGCCAGTACCCTGCATTCTCCTGTACCATGCCAGTACCCTGCATTCTCCTGCACCATGCCAGTGCCCTGCATTCTCCTGTACCATGCCAGTACCCTGCATTCTCCTGTACCATGCCAGTACCCTGAATTCACCTGTACCATGCCAGTACCCTGCATTCTCCTGCACCATGCCAGTCACCCTTCATTCTCCTGCACCATGCCAGTCACCCTGCATTCTCCTGTACCATGCCAGTACCCTGCATTCTCCTGCACCATGCCAGTACCCTGCATTCTCCTGCACCATGCCAGTCACCCTGCATTCTCCTGTACCATGCCAGTACCCTGCATTCTCCTGCACCATGCCAGCACCCTGCATTCTCCTGCACCATGCCAGTCACCCTGCATTCTCCTGTACCATGCCCGCCGCCCCGCATTCTCACCCTAGGCTTATACTCGAGTCAATGATTTTTCCCATCTTTTTGTGGTAAAAGTAGGGGTCTTGGCTTATACTCGGGTCGGCTTATACTCGAGTATATACGGTACTGTAAAAATCTTTTCTCTGAAGTTCATTGACAAACGCAGCAACCGCCCCTCTAATTATCAGTGGGATGGGGTTTTTTCTTCTAAACACTGCTTGCAACAAAACTGAAGCCTATAGCAGAGTGTGTGGGTTTATGCCTGCAGGACTGCCCCATAGGCGTGGTAAAGTTTTTTCCTATCTAGTGTCCTACTCCTGTAGGGGGCAGTATAACCCAATGGTTAAGAAGAATATGGAGCTGCGTCTGTCAATGAACTTCAGAAAAAAGGATTTTACAGTAAGTCAAAAATCCAGTTGTTTGTCAATTCAGCGTCAAAAAATAAAGTATTTTTGTATTTATTCAATTTTAACGAAAGTGTGGTTTTCCTTTAACCACTTAAGCCCCGGAAGATTTTACCCCCTTCCTGACCAGACCCCTTTTTTCAACTTGGCACTTTGTGAATTTAACTGACAATTGTGTGGTCATGCAATGTGGTACCCAAACTAAATTTACGTCCTTTTTTTCCCACAAACAGAGCTTTATTTTGGTGGTATTTGATCACCTCTGCGCTTTTTATTTTTTGCGATATTAATAAAAAAAAAGCGAAAATTTTGCAAAAAAATGACATTTTCAACTTTGTCTTTTAAAAAATATCCAATATACTCAATTTATGTATTTTCTTTGGCCAAAATATATATTTAGCTACATGTCTTTGACAAAAAAAAAATTAAATGAGCGTATTTTTATTGGTTTGCGCAAAAGTTATAGCGTCTACAAACTATGGTGTAAATACTGAAATTTACGCAGCTTTAATTTCTGACTGCCTATCTCATTTCATGAAGTGCTAAAATGGCAGGGCAGTACAAACCCCCCCCCCCCAAACTACCACTTTTTTGGAAAGTAGACATCCTAAGGAATGTTCTGAGAGGCATGTTGAGCTCATTGAATACTTCATTTTTTTGTCACAGGTGTTTGAAAAATGACGAAAAAATTTTTTTTTTTTTTTTTTTACACAAAGTTGTCATTGAAAGTATATATTGCTCACACATGCCATGGGTATATGTGTAATTACACTCCAAAATATATTCTGCTGCTTCTCCTGAGTACAGGGATACCACATATGTGAGACTTTTTGGGAGCCTAGCTGTGTACGGGAGCCCGAAAACAAATCACCACCATCAGAATTTCAAAGGGTGTACATTTTTCATTGCATTTTCTCACTACCTCTAACGGTTTAGGAGGCCCTGAAATGTCAAGATACCACAAAACCCCCCCAAATGACCCCATTTTGGAAAGTAGACACCCCAAGCTGTTTGCTGAGAGGCATGGTGAGTCCATGAAATATTTTATATTTTACCACAAGTTTTGGGAAAATTCCTTTTTTTTTTTTATTTTTTTTTTTTTTACACAACGTTGTCACTAAAAGATAAAATTCTCACACATGACATGGGTATATGTGGAATGACACCCCAAAATACATTCTGCCACTTCTCCTGAGTATGGGGATGCCCCATGTGTGAGACTTTTTGGGAGCCTAGCTGTGTACAGGACCGCGAAAACCAATCAACACTCTCAGGTTTTCTAGTGGCGTAAATTGTGCATGTCACCTCTGCACTACCTGTCACAGTTTCGGAGGCCCTAAAATTCCAAGATAGCACAACCCCCCCCCCCCCCCCCAAATGACCCCATTTTGGAAAGTAGACACCCCAAGCTATTTGCTGAGAGGCATGGTGAGTCCATGGAATATTTTATATTTTACCACAAGTTCCCGGGAAATATATACAGTAAAACCTTGGTTTGAGAGTAACTTGGTTTAAGAGCGCTTTGCAAGACAAGCAAAATTTTCAAATAAATTTTGACTTGGTTTACAAGCGATGTCTTGATATACAAGTAGCCTCAAGTCACAGCTGAGTTTAAAAGAGAAGAGAGGCGCCTCTAAGTGTAGCAATATGGTTACATTTAATGAAGGTTCAACATTTAGCAACTCACATGGTTGAGGACTGGAACAGGCACATCTAAGTATGCAGGCATCCAGGCTAAAGCTGTCCACATAGACCGTCCTCCACACCGCCATCTACGTCATCCCTTCCATGCTGCCCCTCGCTTTCAGATCGCTTTACTGCAGGGTGGTCTTCCCGGTCAGGATTACAGACTGGCAGCCGGGGGTGCAGAAGATAGTCCCTGTGGACAGCTTTACCCCGGATGCCTGCATACTTAGATGTGCCTGTTTTATTCATCAACCATGTGAGTTGCTAAATGTTGTACCTTCATTAAATGGAACCATATTGCTACACTTAGAGGCGCCTTTCTTCTCTTTTATACTCTGTAGCTCCTACTGGATTTTGCTTCTAATCCCCTTGTGGAAGCGGCTATTTGTGGATGGACATTTTATGGTTATATAACCTATCGCAATGCTATAATCTTTTTATATGGACTATAAACTGAAGGATTTATGAATAAATGGTTGTGGAACGAATCATCTGAGTTTCCATTATTTCTTATGGGGAAATTCGCTTTGATATAAGAGTGCTTTGGATTACAAGCATGCTTCCGGAACGAATTATGCTCGCAATCCAAGGTTTTACTGTATATATATATATATATATATATATATTGTTTTTTGTTTTTTCACAAAGTTGTCAGTAAATGATATATTGCTCACACATGCCATGGGTATATGTGAAATGACACCCCAAAATACATTCTGCTGCTTCTCCTGAGTACAGAGATACCCCATGTGTGAGACTTTTTTGCAGTCTAGCCGAGTACAGGTCCCCGAAAACCAGTCCCCACTTTCAGGCTTTCCAAGGGCGTAAATTGTTGATTTCACTCCTGACTACCTATCACAGTTTCGGAGGCCATGAAATGCCAAGACAGCACAACCCCCCCCCCCCCCCCCGCCAAATGACCCCTTTTCGCAAAGTAGACACCCTAAGCTATTTGCAGAGAGGCATGTTGAGTGTTTTGCAGATCTCACTTTTTGTCACAAAGTTTTGGAAATTGAAAAAAGAGGAAGAAAAATGCATTTTCCTGTTTTTTCTTCATTTTCCGAAAAAAATGAGAGCTGCAAAATACTCACCATGCCTCTCAGCAAATAGATTGGAGTGTCTACTTTGCAAAATGGGGTCATTTGGGAGGGGGGTTTGTGCCATCTTGGCTTTTTATGGACTTCAAAAGTGTGATAGGTAGTAAGGAGTGAGATCAACAATTTACGCCCTTAGAAAGCCAGAAGGTGCGGATTGCTTTTCCGGGTCCTGTATGCGGCTAGACTGCCAAAAAGTCTCACACATGGGGTATCCCTGTACTCAGGAGAAGCAGCAGAATGTATTTTGGGTTGTCATTTCACATATACCCATGGCATGTGTGAGCAATATATCATTTACTGACAACTTTGTGTAAAAAAAAAAAACAATTTTCCCGAAACATGTGGCAAAATCTAAACTATTCCATGGACTCACCATGCTTCTCAGCCAGTAGCTTGGAGTGTCTACTTTGCAAAATGGGGTCATTTGGGGAGGTTTTGTGCTATCTTGATATTTCAGGGCCTCTGAAACTGTGACAGGTAGTCAGGGGTAAAATCAGCAATTTACGCCATTAGAAAACCTGAAGATGGGGATTGGATTTCAAGGTCGCGTACACAGCTAGGCTCCCAAAAAGTCTCACACATGTGGTATCCCTGTACTCAGGAGAAGCAAAAGAATGTATTTTGGGGTGTCATTTCACATATTCCCATGGCATGCTTGAGCAATATATCATTTAGTGACAACTTTCTGTAAAAAAACAACAAAAAAAAAAAAAAAATAATAATTTTCCCGAAACTTGTGGCAAAATATAAAATACTCCATGGACTCACCATGCCTCTCAGAAAATAGCTTTGGGTGTCTACTTTTCAAAAAGGGGTCATTTGGGGGGTGTTTGAACTGTCCGGGCATGTTATGCTCAATCTTATCCACACATCACCCACTCTTCTAACCACTTGAAAACCAAGCCTTTTCTGTGCCTTTTTGTTTACATGAAAAAATATTTTTTTTTTACTAGAAAATTACTTTGAACCCCCAAACATTATATATTTCTTTAAAGCAGAGGCCCTATAGAATAAAATGGTGGATGTTGCAAATTTTTATAGTCACACGGTATTTGCGCACAGATTTTCCAAACGCAATTTTTGCGAAAAAAATATTTTTTTTTAAATTTATTGCACAAATACACTATATAATTCCAATTTTTTTGGGTAAAATTTAAAAGATGATCTTATGCTGAGTACATAGATACCAAACATGACATGCTAAAAATTGCGCATTTTCATTTTGCTTTTTTATGTTATTTTGACACCTTTCCTTTAATTTTTTTTTTTTTTTATTATCACAGTGAATTTAAATATCCCCTATGATAGCAATCTGTAGTGACAGGTACTCTTTTTTTGAAAAAATTGGGGTCTTTTAGACTCTAGATCTCTCCTCTGACCTTAACGCATCTGACCACACCAAAATTGGTGTGATAAAATACTTTACCAATTTCCCAATGGCCCTGTTTATTTCTGGCGAAACAGAAGTCATGAAATGCTCGTAGCTTCCGGTATCTTAGGCCATAGAGATGATTGGAGCCATTCTCATCTCCAATTAGCTCTATGGTTAGATAATTGAACCACCGGCTGCACTCTCGGGTTAACCGGTGGGACAGGAGAGCCCGAAAAAAACCACGGAAGGCTGCGGAAGGTGGCGGTGGGGGGGGGGGGAGTCCCATCCCACTGCATGTAAAAGCAGTCTAGCGGCCAATTACCTGCTAGGATTGCTTTTACATGTAAGCCGACTGCTGGCTGTAAAAAAGGATACCAAGATGATGCCTAAATCTGCAGGCATCATCCTGGTATAACCACTCAAAGTCCAGCAACGTACCAGTACATTGCTGGTCCTTGTTTGGCATATAGGTTTTTTTTTTTTTTTTATGCAGCCTGTGGGCTGAACGGAAAAAAAGAGAACCTATCAGAAATCAGCACAGGAATAATGCGTAGTATTACTCATCATTAACCGCCCAAACAACCACCCACTGAATTTAATGATGGGTATACACGACACTATCCACGTATACCAAAATAGGATTTTAACTGCAGTGCTGAAATCAGAAAATCACCACAGCTGCTATCAGCAAAGGTATCCATATATGCTGAGAGCAAACACTGTTTGTGTCAGAATATATAAAATCAATGTCATGGTAGCCGATGAGTACCTAAACAAACAAACAAAGGACATTAAAAGTACAGTAGGAAGAGTAGGACATATAAAATGACTGACACAACAACAGTTTTTGGATCCTTTTATTTTTCTTTCTAACTGTTCCTTGATTTCTTGATTTGGGACTGCAATCTTCCAGCTTGGGTCTCTCAAAATGTCGATGGACATCCAACATCTTTCGAGACTCTGTGTTTGTGTGCCCTACACTGTGTCGTGCTGTACCCTACACTAATACTCCACTAGTGTATGGTAGCGCTCGAAACATTCCCCGATGCAGAGACCAGGTTGGTCAGGACATTTGGGACAATAATAGCGGGTGTCACGCCTAAATCCGCGCCTGCTACAGACACGACATCTTCTTTGGGGCCATCTTTGGGTAGGGGTACTCGGGAGGACATGTGAAAAATGCCTCTCATGCAGCCGGCTCACTGCATCTGGAAGGGGAAGTTGGGCAGGCATGCTTCCTGGGTACAGGTAGGCAAGGATGATCTCTTCCTGGAATTCCCGAAAGGATCCAGTTCGTCCTGACGCCCTGTATAGGACAAAGGCATTCAGCATCGCCAATTGGAATAAATAAACAGACACTTTTTTGTACCAGCGTCTGGCTTTACGGGCAACTAAATACGGCGGCAAAAGCTGGTCGTTAAGGTCCACCCCTCCCAGGTTATATTCGTGGACACAGAGGGGTTTCTCCATAACGCCATTTGCCGTAGGGATTTGGACTGTCGTGTCTGCGTGAAGGGAGGACAGAACATAAACATCCCGTGTATCCTTCCACTTGACCGCAAGAAATTTGTCCGTTTTCAAGCAGGCTCTCGCCCCCCGACTAAGACGGGAATCTACAAGCCGTTGGGGGAAGCCCCGGCGATTAGGTCGCACGGTGCCACATGTGCCAATTTGTAATTTGAGCAGGTGACTAAATAGTGGCACGCTTGTGTAAAAGTTGTCCACGTACAAATGGTACCCCTTTCCGGATAAGGGTGACACCAAGTCCCAAACAATCTTGCCGCTGCTCCCTATGTAGTCTGGACAGTTGGGGGGCTCCACACAGCTATCTTTTCCCTCATAGACCCGGAAACTAACTGTATAGCCTGTGGCCCTGTCACACAATTTATACAGTTTGACCCCGTACTTGGCACGCTTGCTGGGGAGGTACTGTTTCATAGCAAGGCGGCCAGTAAATTTAATCAAGGACTCGTCAACGCAGACAACTTGTTCGGGGGTAAACAAGGCTGCAAACCGCTGATTGAAGTGGTCTATGAGGGGCCGAATTTTGTGGAGCCGATCATATGCAGGGTCTCCCCGGGGACGACAGATTTCATTGTCGCTGAAATGCATAAATCGCAGAATTTGCTCATATCTCGCCCTGGACATGGAGGCAGAGTACATGCGCATATGGTGAAGTGGGCTAGTGGACCAATATAGCCGCACTTCACTCTGTTTAGTTATGCCCATGTTGAGGGAAAGGCCCAGAAAGATTTTAAATTCAGAACCGTTATAGGATTCCAGCCGAATGGTCTGGCAAGGGGCGAATTTGGGTTGGCGGCGATGAATTGTTGTGCATATAAATTTGATTGATCCACAATAGATCTGGAAAGATCTTCCGTGAAGAACAGCTCAAAAAAGTTCAGGGGCGTAAAACCAGCTGATTTCACGTGGATTCCAGGTTGGGCAGTGAATGGGGAAGTACTGGCGCTGTAGAATCAGTGGGTTGCCAATTGGGATATGCCAGCGCATCAGGGAGGGCACTATGGGCTCTATGGGCCTGTCTTCGAATACTCGGTGGCTGCGGACCTCTATTCGTGCTAGCCACCGCACCAGCTTCAACTGCACTTAGGGGACTTGCCACGTCACCAGGTGATACTGCAGTGCTGGTTGTACTAGGTCCAGGGTGTACTAGGCCGCTGGCGCTTGCCAGGTCGCCAGAAGGATGAGCGGCACTAGTAACCACACTCTGCTCCATAGGAGCACCCTGCGATTCCTGCATCTCAACAACTCCAGAATGGGGTCGGGTACGCCTGGGTCTAACAGGGACCCATCTGTCGTCGGAGCTATCTGTCAGGGAGCCGCTGCCGTCATCTGGTTCGTATACTGACCCTGATTCTGCCAGTGAGGCTTCCCCATCGCTCTCACTTGACATGGTCATTATACTATATATATGTTCATCACTGTACAAACGTTTGGTCATTTTGGTAACTAAATTTACCTGTACAGTGGTGCGACTCACAGGTAATAAAAGCACCTGGTTGTCAAGAAATATTTCAAGTGCTACCAAAAAAACTGTTACTGCTAGCAGGGATCAGGCCTGACTCTGCTAACACAGTGGTTTTGTGTGTTGTGTTTTTTTGCAAGTGACAGTAATCTATTGATTACTACACTTGCCTGGGTGAAAGGGTTAAACGCAGGTGCTGGCAGGAATCAGTGCTGATCATGCAAACACCGCGTTTTGGGAACCCTAAACTATGGGGGCGCTAGTATAGTTCTGATCAGATCAGATATTGATCTGTTCAAACACTATACTAGTAATGGAAGTGTATGTGCGTGCGTGCGTGTGTGTGTGTAATCAAGGGGTTATTTCTAACTATGCGCCGGGGATCTGGGGGGGGGGGGGTGGCGGGGACCCTAAACCTCCTTTGGGATAGAAACGAACTCGCTAGCGCAACCTCAAGTCACAATCACACTAATACAAAATACAGTAAAAACAGTATATTATGTGTGTATTAGTGTGCAATGTGACAGGGGGGAAGGGGTTAACTGGATGTGATCAGGGGGGGATCAGGGGGTTAAATCTTTATTGGGAGGGGGTGGCGGGTATCCTATGGATAAAAGAAACGGTGGCAAGCGCTAAACCTGGTAACAAGTCACACTTATACGGGTATATAGAAAATGCTATATACTGTATACAGTGTGTGTTGTGGCAGGGGGTGATCAGGGGGTTAAATCTTTATTGGGTGGGTGGGGGGGACCCTAAACCTCCTTGGGACAGAAACTTAGTCGCCTGCGCTAATTCTGATCACAATCACACTAATACAAAAATACAAAAACACAGTATATTACGTTTGTATTAGTGTTGAATGTGATGGGGGTAGGGGTTAACTGGCGGTGATCAGGGGGGATCAGGGGGTTGAATCTTTATTTGGGGGGGTGCGGGGTAATTTAAGTGGAAAAGGGGGGGGCCGCAAGCGCTACACCTGACCACAAATCACACTTATACGGGTATATAGCAAAATGCTATATACTGTATACGGTTTGTGTTGTGGCAGGGGGTGTAGGGGTGATCAGGGGGGGGTCAGGGGGTTTAATCTTTATTGGAGGGGTGGCGGGGACCCTAAACCTTCTTGGGACAGAAACGTAGTCGCCTGCGCTAATTCTGATCACAATCACACTAATACAAAAATACAAAAACACTGTATATTACGTTTGTATTAGTGCTGATGTGACAGAGGGTGTAGGGGTTAACTGGCGGTGATCAGGGGAGGGGTCAGGGGAGATCAGAGGGTTAAATCTTTATTTGGGGGGGGTGGGGGGTAATTTAAGTGGAAAAGGGGGGGCTGCAAGCGCTACACCTGACCACAAATCACACTTATACAGGTATATAGGAAAATGCTATATGCTGTATACAGTGTGTGTTGTGTCAGGGGCTGTAGGGGTTAATAGGGGGGGGCGATCGGGGGTTAAATGTGCCTATCTACCTGTGTGTGGGTGTGCTTGGTGCAATTACTCACATTTAGATGTGCTCTCCTCTCACGCTGGATCCAAAAAGGACGTTGGGAGGGGAGGGCACATCTTCTCTAAGCCTGTGTTTACATTTCACAGGCTTAGAGTGTCATTTGATTGGGCAGGACCGATCAACAGGTCCAGGCCAAAAATGATTGGCCTGGACCTGATGACTGATCGGTTCTGAACCCAATCGAGCCATCGGCGGCGGCGGGGGGGCGCGGGAGCGCGCACAGGACCGGCGGGAAGTGCCGACGTAGACCTACGTCACTTTGCCTGGCCGGGGCTGACTGCCGACGTAGATCAGGGTGCGGCGGTCGGCAAGTGGTTAAAGAGTAATTCCACTTTTGTTGAGAAAAAACACTCCCCTCTGGGTGATTTTATATACATTACAAGAATTTTAACAAATTTTGTTGCCGATTATTATATTTTGTTATTCTGAAGCAATCCCTGTGTGTTTGTGTCCATGTGGGAAGTGAAACTAATGGGAGGGGTTTCATAATTATAAATCAGCTGTGCACCTGCATGGCACTAATGAGGAAAGCTACTGGGCCTGCATCCCTTTAGACGTGATTTTCTATTGGGAATATCTCACAAAAAATGACATTATTGTTGCAGGGGATGACAAAAATCTGGCTTGTATCTTAGCACAAACTTCTGGGAAAATCAGTGAGACAATCACACAAGCAGGAAATTATGTTTCTGGGGGGCATTCTGTATACATTCTGTGTACAGAACACCTCCAGGTAGCCATATTGCATTGCATTTTACAGAAAATAAAAGTGCCGCAGATTGAAAAGGAAAGGTAATTTTTAATAACATTCAATCACAATATGACTTGTGTTGCAATTGAAAGAAGAATCCAAAAAAGTAGACCGCACTCAGGAAAAGTAAGATGAAAACAATCAAAGCTCCTTTATTCTTCTTCGGTGCAACAGACAGACAGTACAATGCACATAACAGACATGCCGGGTTGACGCGTTTCACGAATTGGATCGCTTACTCATAACCATACGGTTATGAGTAAGCGATCCAATTCGTGAAACGCGTCAACCCGGCATGTCTGTTATGTGCATTGTACTGTCTGTCTGTTGCACCGAAGAAGAATAAAGGAGCTTTGATTGTTTTCATCTTACTTTTCCTGAGTGCGGTCTACTTTTTTGGATTCTTCATTGCTTGGACGGCGGATCTGACCAGCACCACCCATTGAACTGACACCTGAGCGGCTCTGCTCTTTGTTGTTATTTGCAATTGAAAGAAGACATCACATGAGGCTAAATCATTAAAATTAATGGGAATTGATATTTAAACTTAGCATGTTGTATATAATAACAGACAGCTGCAACCTCCCCAAAGTGAGTTCCTGAGGTAGATAACAGCTATGCATGGAAAGGGCAATCCAACGCCGTTTTGAATATCTGCTTCAGCTATATTAATCACCACCCTGGAATGCAAAAAGATTTTACCATAATTTACATTCAAAATCAATACATTTCAGTACCGCAGCAGTGATTTGAAACTGTACCTACATATTAAATCATCATAGACAATGACGTTTTTGACTATTTGATTATTCAGCATCCCAGAACACCAACTATTTATACATTGCCTAAAGTCCACAAGAGCATGACCCATTACCGGGTCGACCTATAGTGTCTGGCATTGGCTCCCTATCGGAGCATGCCAGCCGTTATGTCGACTCTTTCTTGGTACCACACGTATGTGCCTTGCCTTTCTACATCCAGGAAACCCCCGATCTGTTGCGACATATTGAGAATATCGAGAAACCCCTGGTTGCCCTCCTTGTTGCGGTTGACGTTGAGGCTTTGTACTCGAGTATACCACACGAGGAGGGCATCCGGTCGGTTAGTTCTTTTTTATATGAACAAGACCAGTCTACCTGGCCTAATAATGAATTCATCCTCCTGCTACTTAGATTTGTTCTAACTCGTAACTTTTTCACCTTTATGGATACCACCTACCTACAGACCCAAGGGGTAGCAATGGAGACATCATGTGCACCCTCGTATGCTAACCTTTTTCTTGGCGACTTGGAATGGTATATTTTTTCTAGTGACAGATTTGCAGCCTGGCTAACACATGTGATGTGCTGGTTCAGGTTTATAGATGATTTGTTTATTATCTGGACCGGCCCACATGGCGAACTTTTGTCCATGCTGCAGGCACTGAACAATAACTATCATAATCTCAAATTTACCTACACCATCAACTGGGAAAATATTACTTTTCTCGATATTGAGATAAAACGTGAACAGAATGGATATATTACTACCAATCTCCATAGAAAGCCCAGCGCCGAGAACACTCTCCTACATGCGTCGAGTGCCCATACAACATCACTAATCAACAGTATCCCCTACGCATAATACTTACGATTATGAAGAAATTGTACACATGAATCTGATTTCCGTGTAGAAGCTAAAAAACTTCAGGAACGCCTTCTTGTGCGGGGGTACTCGCGTACCACGCTCAGGAAGGCATTCAATTGTGCCAAAACTCAATCCAGGACCGAGTTACTGTATAAAAAAAGACCTGTGAATGAAACATCTACAGTTAGATGTTAGACTGATTACACAATGTTCAATCAACTCTAAGCAACTCCAGTCTATTATTGCCAAACATTGGTATCTCTTGGCTGAAGATTGAACTTTATCCAAATACGTTAGGGACCAGCCAGAACTTGTTTTCAGACGCGCCATCTCACTCCGTGACTGCCTGACAGCTAGTCACTATGAGGAGAAGGTCCCTAACCCCCTTTGACCATTCGGGAACTATCAGTGTGGGGCAGTGTTCCCAGGGTGTCCCTGGATTCAAGAAGGGCCAATAACCATACTACCCAATAATTGTACACACAGACTCCGCACACATGCTACCTGCACTACCCAGGGGGTAATTTATCTCATGACTTGTGTGTTCAGCCTTTTATGTAGGCAAAACAATTCAACAATGTATTGGTGACCATATCTACTATTCGGGGGGGGGGGGGGGGGCAAGATCCTCACCCCCGTAAATAGAAACATTTGATTGCACCACCGCTTTGATAACACAATGGTGTCTTTCAGGGTGCTAGAAGTTATCCCTCCAGATCCCGGGGGGGGGGGGGGGGGATTGGGATCGCTGTATATTACAGCAGGAAACCCATTGGATTGAGAGGCTTAATGCCTTCTCACCCCCGGAACTCAACGTAATACATTCTTATACAACCCTTCTCTGAAACAATTGTGTAGGCTGGAGGTGGATAGGTTTGTTTTGTCCCCTTTTAATGTGTTTTTTGGTCATGCTGTCACTTGTCTCCCTTTTCCCATTCCCTCTTCTTTTTCCCTTTTTTCTGCTCCTCTTCTCCTGTCCCTGTCCAAAGATCCTTTATTATTTATATATACCCCAGTATTTCCTATGTTGACAACTGGGTAATGCTTAGTAGGCGCTAATGTCAATCTAAGCAATATTATTATTTTGTTTGTGTTGTTTGTATTATACTGTACTGGTATTGCTTGTTACATGGACTGTAATACACCATATGTGATTTATTTGCCATTTTTGTTTATGCACTGTATTATATACGTTTGTTTATATGCACAACTATGACCGTCTGCTTTGTAGGTATGTCTGACCCATGTTTTGTAGGTTAGAGGTTTCCTCCCTTCCCTCTCCTCCCTCCCCCTCTCCCACACTTGTCCTTGGTATAGCCTTTGGTTCCTTGTAGCGGTGGAAGGTAACATGGGTGCCTCCCAGTGGCGAGCATGAGGCCCCGTAGGTTGATTCCTCCTCCTCATGGGAGGTTATCTCCGTGCCCTGATTGCAGGGGTTCTCCCCTCCCCATGGGCGGATCTATGCCCCTCCCCTCTGCCGAGTCTCGACATGGGGTTTGGTCGGCTCTGGCATCCCCTGCTCTCTAGTGTGGCAGCACACGTGCGTCTCGCTGACGCATGCGCGTTCGGGGACCATACCCAGTGGCATCTGATTAACACCGAGCTCACCTGTGAGCACTGGGTTGAGACCAGTATATTAACCTCCCTGGCGGTATGATTATGTCTGGAAGTTTATACCAAAAGCGGTACAATTTTTTGCATGGAAATTTGGTGTTATGTATTATAGGCCTACAATTCTTAGTAATTACTGACTTAAACCTGACCAAAACAAGACTCTAGTAGACATCCCAGATGTGATAAATTTTGAAACACAAAATCATGAATTATAATCTCATAAATAATGTAATTTTATTCAATAATGTAGTAAATAAGGAAATTTGTCAAAGAAAGAAAATTCAATACACATGCTGCGTGTGATAAATTTTGAAACAAGGAACTACACAAAGTCCGACATCACAATCAGGACAATGGAACCTGGTTTCCTTTCGGACTTTCTTTCCATTTCTATCGCGTTTTGAGCAGCAAACAACACACATCCTGGTCGGTGCTGCCTTTTTGCAGTTGGCGGGATATAGTCTGCAAAGTGATGGCCGGTCAGACGCTCTGGGTTGACCACGTCAACAGCGCGACGTCCAGGTCTATTTACAACTCTCGATGGTGTCTGGTGCTTTACAAAAATCTGCTCAGCCACCTTCCAGACAAACTCGGAATGAGCAAGAGGCTTGTCACTGTTGGCTTTGTGCAGGATGTAAGCGTTCCAAAGACATTGTTCCAGAAGGTGTCTGAATATTTTTTTATAATATTTTTTTTGCTGTTTTCGCATAGCGGGATAGAAGGTCATGGCCTGATCGGCTCTGTCGACACCTCCCATTGTTTTGTTATAGTCAATCACGACCTGTGGTTTCAGCACATCTGTCCCACATTTTGTGTGGACCATGGCAGTGGAGGTATTGTGCACAGTGCTCATGAGACACACATCCTTCTTGTCTCGCCATCTCATTGCCTTCATCTTACCCTTCTGCCAGGCAACCATTTCTCCGGTTTTTAGTTTTTTTTTGGCAAACAAAGCTGGCATGTCTCGTTGGTTAGGCCTAACGGTACCATATGCGTCGGTTCTATTTTGTAGCAAAACATCATATAGTTTCGGGGACGTATAGAAGTTGTCCGTGGTCACACAATATCCCTGGTTCAGCAATGGCTCCAGAAGTGTAAGGACGGATGATGTGGCCATCCAATAGCCGCTGTACCTGGGGTTGAATTTAGTGCCTTTGCCGGTGTAAATTACCGAATTCCATATGTACCCCGTGGATGACTCGCAGAGCATATATGATTTGATGCCAAAGCGCGCTCTTTTGGATGCAATGTACTGAATCCAGCTTAGGCGACCCTTGTAGGCCATCAAACTCTCATCCACGCTGACGTCCCTTTCTGGCACGTAGGTCCACTGGAAATTGGCCACAATAATTTGCCATACCTCCCAGATTTTTTTCAGTTTGGGCGCAGGATGCGTGGCCTCATCAAACTTCTCATTGTTCGTGAAGTGGAAATACTTCATAATCAGGGAGAAGCGATACTCAGACATCACGGTGCCAAAGAACGGAGTGGCCAGTAACCTGTTGGTGGTCCAGTACCATTCTGGAACGGTTTCCCCACCAACCCCTGAAGATAGAGGAGTCCCAGAAACAGCCACATGTCCTCTTTCGTCACCGGTTCCCACTTTCTGCTTCTGGAAAGCCTAGCATGCAGCGTAGCGGATTGCTGCTCTTGGTAGCGTTTCGTCTCCGTGACAATTATTTCAATTACCTCCTCAGTGAGGAATAATTGCAGGTATGCCAGAGGGTTGTCACGCACGACATCTACCTTCATCCCAGGTGATCCGGTGAACGGGAATCTTGGGGGCGCTACCTGGTCCGCATCGCAATCAATAGCGCACCAAGTGCGCACATCGCTCTGGTCAGGTGCAGGGTCATCGCCGTTGTCACTTGCCAGATCCGTGTCAGTGTCAGACGACAAATCACCCCATGACTCGCTATCGCTCACTTCCGCGAGCACCTCCGGGTCGCTGTCGCTGCCGCTGTCACTCAGCTGGTCCAAAAGCGCTTTAGACTGGCGCTTTTTTGATGCCATAATATATATTTTTTTTTGGGCACAAATCACAAGTATAATGTCAGAAGAGGCACTGTACTGTCAGATCTGAGGTAATCTGTGGTGATACAGTGTAATCCTCTCAGATTACAGTGTATCACCTCTTTTATTTACTTTTACTTTTCAAAACTCCCGCCCAGTTCCGCTCCCGTGCGCCGCCTCTGCTCGCAGGGAACCGAACCAGGAAGTCAGACGCCGGTCACCCGGCGATCGGAGCGAAGGACATCGCTGGATCGCCGGGACAAGGTAAGTGCATTACTCGGGGAGCCAAGGCGGCTCCGCTGGCACTCTGCAATACTACCCCGAGCGTGACGGGGTTACCGCTCCTGATAGAAAAAATTAACCCCGAGTCACGCTCGGGATCACCGCCAGGGAGGTTAAGGACCCATTTTTGAAGCATGAAGTCTTGGTGGCGGGACATACTGGCTGTGGTTCCTAGAGGTAAAAAGTTTTCTATCATCCATCTGTGCGGTACTCAGTATATCTCTATTATCTCTCTCTGGCACTTTATAGGTCTCTGTATGGAGTATCCACTCTTTATTTCTGGACCTTGTTGTCTATAAGTGTTTCTCACTTCTTATTTTGGGTAATACCTTCTTGTGGTGATGGGATTATATACACTTTCACTATGAATGGTTCACTTTGATTCACCTCATAATAATTTTTAATCTTTATCTTTGCAATGGTTGCTGGGGGATGCTTTATCTAATTTGTGCCCCCCACCACTTTACATTTTTCTTATTTATGGGGTGGTTGTTTACTATCTCTTTGAGACTCTACTTACTTACCCTGCTATTCACTTTTTTAGTTGCCTGGTTGGTCTATGACACTTTATATTTCAACCCTGTTTGGCATGAACTACTGATTCGCCATTATGGGGTGTCTGGTTATTCATTTTTCTCACAAGGTTTTTTTCACGGGTTGTGGGACTATGTTGTCTGCACATTGTGGTGTTCTTAGTTGACTTATGACATATTTATACTTTTTCAATTCTGCATGGCGTGCAATATTGATTTATCTTTCTATAAAATTAGTTTACTCTATACATGATCCTCAGAGCTTATATTCTTACCTTTTGTACAGGCGTTGGGATACATGCATCTGCATGGATGTATCCATAATCACTTGGTGATTTTCTGGCCTCTCTAGCGCAACTGAGTGAGCATCTTCATCTGCTCCCCCGCTTACCCTACATGCTGCTTATTTCAGTACCTAGGTATGTAACCTCTTCTTTCTATACCAGGGATCATTTGACAGTGTGTAGGAGTGTTGTGTACTCCTAGTCAAATCACCTAGTAATACTTACCAGTGTATATACACTTTTTATTTAAGAGTGCTGGATATACATTTTTATCTTTAACAATCACCTGTGGTCCTGTGTATATACCACAGTCTCCATGCTCCCCCCCCCGGGTGAGACCCACACCCGGTCACCTCCACACTGCTGGACTTGTTGGCAGCCCTCGGATGAGGTGGGTTTGGCTTAGCGCTTGGGGGATGAGATGTGGGGATATCAGACATGCCTTTAAAGCTATATTGATAGATATGATGTTGATGTTTCTGTATGCATTTAATAATGATATTGATTCTGTTTTCTTTCTTCACATGTAGTCATATGAATGTCATATCAACTGTATACTTTCTTGCTTTACCCTGAAGAAGCACGACACGCGAAACATGTCGGCCATATGAGCATTTTTACTTTTGTTGTCTGACCGTGGTGGCCAGTTAAGGGCATTTTCAACCTCGCCCCAACTACAGTAGTTGATGTACCAAATATACAAGTACGGCTGATATCATTGACCTACTGTGTATTTGTTTGCCCATAGTTTCTATGTTATGGACAATTTTTCAACTGTGTGGTTCTGTTTAATAAACTTTTGATATTTTATCTATTATGGTGTTTACCTATACTATTTGTCTTGGACGGAACCTTTAAAGTCCATTTAGCCCCCCCCCCCCTCTTTCCTTCTTAATCTACATATGATTAAATGTCCTGCCAGTTTCCCTGTGAGGTCAGCAGCCCTCCAATAGGTGGGGACAGAGAAACACCCAACAAGACCACGTCTTTATATTGTATCTATATACGTAGTCCCTAGTAGAAAATGGGGGCTTGAATAGTGAGTCAGAGCAGAGCTTCCTCCCAAGAAAAATACTGACAGTGGAACTGAAAGCAAAGATAGCAGAACAATAGGTCAAAAAAAGATTTAAAAAAAAGAAAAAAGGAATAAATAATCGCCAACACCAAAAGCACAAAAGAAAAGCTTCTTACTATATGCTTCCAGATCTCAAAGCCACTGGGAGGGAGAGAGAGAAAAGCACCCCTCCCAACCTGTGAGAGCTCTGTTTTGTATCTCAAAAAAGCCCAATATAAATTAAAAAAAACACACCTGTGTACTGTCTTCAGATAATCCTTGATTCGTTTAGAAGATTCCATACTACAAATAGAGGCTATAATGCTTTGTGTGGTCCCCAGCTTTCCCTCTGTACTGGGCATGCGAAGAAGCGTCATGTCATGGCGTCACTTCTGGTTAAGAAACTAAAAGTACTCAAGATGGCATTACAGGGTTTGCCGCCGACACGATTAAAGAGATTGTAAACCCGAAAAAAAAAAAAAACCTGAAAGACAAAGGCATAATGAGCGATTATGCATCGCATACTAGATCATTATGAAATACTTACCTTAGAACGAAGCCCCTGCAGCGCCGCCTGCTTGCTCGTGACATGGCCGACATGTTCAGCCGTCTTCCTTCCGGGTGTGCATCCTCCTGCCATCTGATTGGCCGGAGCCGTGATGAATCACTCTCGCGCATGTGCTCGGAAGCCACCGTTCACGGCACAGGGCTCTGAAGGAATGGCATGGGCAGCGGCTCCTTTAGAGCGCATGTGCCAGTGATGTCACTGCTGCATGCAAACTAAATATTTCCTAAACGGTGCATGTTTAGGAGATATTTACACTACCTATAGGAAAGCCTTATCATAGGCTTACCTATAGGTACAAGTTAAAGAGGAAGCTTTACTTCCTCTTTAAATGCCTGGCAACTTTCCAAAAAAGGGCATGTATAGGATTCCTCACAGATTGGGGCAGTAGATCATGGGAGCTCATAATAAACTTCAGCGAGCCCGCCCATCCTGGAGAATCCAGCTCAGGCATCACCGGTTGGTGAAGGGGTAAACCCTATCACAAGGATAGGGCTTTTTGTGCCGGTTTGGAGCTTCTAGTGCCACCTTGAGGAAAAAGACTGCAGTGTTCTCCATGTGAACAGGGAAACTGGCTTACAGAAGGTTTTAAGAAAATACATCACATCATGGACAATGACCCGAAGCATACTGCAAAAGCAACCAAAGAGTTTTTTAAGGGAAAGAAGTGGAATGTTATGCAATGGCCAAGTCAATCACCTGACCTGAATCTGATTGAGCATGCATTTCACTTGCTGAAGACAAAACTGAAAGGAAAATGTCCCAAGAACAAGCAGGAACTGAAGACAGTTGAAGTAGAGGCCTGGCAGAGCATCACCAGGGGATGAAACCTAGCGTCTGGTGATGTCCATGAGTTCCAGACTTCAGGCTGTAATTGACTGCAAAGGATTTGCAACCAAGTATTAAAAAGGGAAAGTTTGATTTATGATTGTTAATCTGTCCCATTACTTTTGGTCCCTTAAAACGTGAGAGGAACATATACAAACCATTGTAATTCCTACACCGTTCACCTGATTTGGATGTAAATACCCTCAAATTAAATCTGAAAGTCTACAGTTAAAGTGCATCTTGTTTGTTTCATTTCAAATCCATTGTGGTGGTGTATAGAGCCAAAAAGATTAGAATTGTGTCAATGTTCCAATATTTATGGACCTGACTGTAGATACAATATAAAGACATGTGGTCCTGTTAGGTGCTTCTCTGTCCCCGCCTATTGGAGAGCTGCTGACCTGACAGGGAAACTGGCAGTATATTTAAACATATGTAAGTACAATTTCAAATCACTGCTGCTGTACTGAAACATATTGATTTTAAATGTAAATTATGGTAGAATGTTTTTGCATTCCAGGGTTGTGATTATTATCCCATAGGAAGATATTCGAAACGGCATTGGATTGCCCTTTCCACGCATAGCTGTTCTCTACCTCAGGAAGTCACCTTGGATAGGTTGCAGCCGTCTATGGTATAGGGCAGTGATGGTGAACCTTGGCACCCCAGATGTTTTGGAACTGCATTTCCCATGATGCTCAACTACACTGCAGAGTGCATGTGCATCATGGGAAATGTAGTTCCAAAACATCTGGGGTGCCAAGGTTCACCATCACTGGTATAGGGTATCATCTTTGTTATCATGTGCAACATACTAAGTTTGATTGTCAATTCCCATTGATTTTAATGATTTAGCCTCATGTGATGCCTTCTTTTAGGAATTTTCAAACAAAATTTTATATTTTTATTATTCGTTTGTTTTCTGCTATATTTGGTTGCCGGGTAAAGGTCCCACATAAGAGGTTTTTTTATGATAGGCTGTGAGTACTTTTAGTGCCTGGGAGTACTGAGAGTTCCTGAAATAACTGAGTATTTGGAGTGAACCTGAGTAACTCTAGCACCTGGGAGTACTTTTAGTACCTGGGGCTACTGGGAGCAGTGATGCGGGGTGCTGAGAGAGATGCAGCGTGCTGAGAGTGGCACAAGGTGCTGAGAGTGACGCGGGTTGCTGAGAGTGACACAGGGTGCCTGGAATGACACGAGACCCTGAGAGGAACTGTGAGATAATTGGAGTAGCTGTAGCGCCAGGGGAGCTTGGAGTAGTGTAGAGTACCAATAGCAGGTCTTTACCCTATTATGCCCATTAGAATAGAGGGTAAAATTGTCCAACAGGATTGGTAATGCCACTCTGCTCCATGTATGCATTCCTCGATGAGCCAATCCAGGGCAAATACTGCTGTGCGAGATGTGAGAGAGTTGTTTTTTTTGGAAGCCCAGATCCTGTGTCTAGAAAACAAGGTGTCAACACTCCGCAGCATCAACAACCTGGAAAGGAGTTTGGACAATACCCAGCAGGTGCTGGCGGGGGCCAGTGTACAGGAGGTTGGAGACATGGAGGCACAGAAGCCAGAGGTAGGTAGCTGGGTGACGGATAGCAGGAGGGGTAGAGGGAAGAGCGCTATGGAGGTCAGTCCTGAGTTGGTACACCCCAACAAATATGTCAAGTTGTATGATGGTTGGGATATAAGCTCAGGGGTGGAAGTGCTGGAGCAGGCGCCCTTCCCTAGCTGCCAGGGAACAGACTGCTCTGGTAAGGAGGGGGGCAGAGATGCAGGAAAGGTTAGACAGGTACTGGTAATAGGGGACTCAATTATTAGGAGGACAGAGAGGGCACGCCGAACAGTATGTTGTTTACCTGGTACTCGGGTTCAGCACATCGCTGATCAGATGGACAGATTATTGGGTGGAAAAACCAAAACAGTGTTGCACCAAATCTATAATAACATTTAAATATGAAGTGGTAAGATGTGCCTCCAGGTGAAAAATAAGAGTCCACAAAAACCAGTGAAAAAATCTTCAGTGCTTGACACCACTGTGACTGTGCTCACCAACCCTTCACCAGTAAATGTGGCCTCTCACTTCACATTTAGATCCCCGCATCACCAAGGGTCTAAAACAGCTTGTTCTCCCTAATGGGGTATGCACGAGATGGTAACATCAATGGATATATGGAAGATTGCTCAGATCCGAAATCGGTCTAATACATACATAGAGAGATAAAGGAACAAATCTAGTGCTCTCCGTATGATAAATAAATCCAGGTATTTATTAACCACTTGCCGACCGCTCACATGGAGCGTTTTGCGGCAAAGACCTACGCCGCTGGACTCCTCTCCTTGTGGGCGGCGCGCACGCGCCGCTGGAGGCTCGCTCCCGCTGTATTCAGACACAGCGGGAGTCGGGCAAGGGGAGGAGAGGCGGCTCTTCCCCGATCGTCGGTGATCGAGTGAGGAAATCCGCCCGCTTGTATAAACAAAGCGGCGGATCTCCTATGTGACAGGCAGGGACAGATTACAGGATTCAGCATAGCTAAACCTGCGATCTGTGTCTGTGTAACACAGTCCCCTCCCCCTACACACGTCAGTAAGCACCAGGCATATATTTAACCCCTTGATCACCAATAAAGTTAACCCCTTCCCTGCCAGTGTCATTATTAAAGTAACAGTGCATATTTATAGTACTGATTACTGTAGTAATGTCACTGGTTCCCCAAAAGTGTCAAAAATGTCAGTCAAGGGTCCGATCTGTCCGCCGCAATGTCGCAGTCCCGCAAAAAAAATCGCAGATCGCCGCCATTACTCGTTAAAAAAAAAAAACAATAAAAATGACATAAAAGACATAAATCTTTCCCTTAGTTAGTAGCTGCGATAACTTTTGCGCAAACCAATCAAACTACGCTTATTGCAATTTTTTTACCAAACATATGTAGCAGAAAACAAATTGGCCTAAAATGTTAAAAAATTTAGATTTTTACATTTTTTGGGGGGGAATTTCATATAAAAAAAATGTGAAAAATATTGTTATTTTTTCAAAATTGTCGCTCTTTTTTTGTTTATAGCGCAAAAAGTAAAAATTGCACAGGTGATCAAATACCACCAAAAGAAAGCTCTATTTGTGGGGAAAAAAGGACATACATTTAATTTGGGTACAGCGTCGCACGACCGCGCAATTGTCCGTTAAAGTAACGCAGTGCCGAATCGCAAAATATGGCCTGGTCAGGAATGGGGTAAAATCTTCCGATCTTAAAGCGGTTAAAAATACGCTCATTGAGAATTTTTATGTCGAAGACATGTAGCTAAATACATTTTGGCCTAAATATATGACAAAAATGTAATATATTGGATATTTTTTAACTGTCAAAGTAGAAAAATATTGTTATTTTTTCAAAATTGTCGCTCTTTTTTTATTAATATCGCAAAAAATTAAAAGCGCAGAGGTGATCAAATACCACCAAAAGAAAGCTCTGTTTGTGGGAAAAAAGGACGTAAATTTAGTTTGGGTATGGCGTTGCACGACCGTGCAATTGTCAGTTAAAGTCGCACAGTGCCACGTTGCAAAAAATGGCCTGGACGTAAAGCAGGAAAATCCTCCGGTCCTAAAGTGGTTAAAGTTGCACTTACATGAATGAATGATAAAATCAGCATAAAAGATTCGGTATCAAACAATCCAGGATGCTAGTGAGAGGATATGATGTCAGGCATGCAGGCTCCGCCCCTATACGCGTTACGTCAGCCTATAAGCATTGACTTCCTCGGTAGGGGTGGAGAATGCACTTGCCTCTGCATCTATTATAGGGCTAAGCCAGCCCACAAGCAATTCTGATTGGTCCGTACTTATTTCACTTAACCCCGGACACCGGAAGCTGCTCGCACTTGAGACTAATGCTCCGTGACACAGGAAATGAGATTCTGGCAGTTCCCCTTCCGTGGCACCAGAGTGAACTCCAGATCACAAATAATAGCAATATATAACTCTGGAGTCAGCATGCCTGTCATCACATAAAATCCCTCTTCCAAATTAGAAGTCATTAAAACTTGCTAAAAACAAGGTTTTGAAACGCGTTGGATCGGATCTTTCCTCTACTAAGGGGTCTTACATTTTGTGCAATATTGTCTATTATGTGTGGGAGCTCTTTCCAGTGCCCCACCACATGTATTTTTTTATCATGTTGTGATTAATATGTGTATCTTTGAATAAAATTAAGGAATTTTTATATATACATATTTATTTCCCCTTTTTTTGCCTACAAAATCCCACCCAGAGGAGAAAATCTTTTTATTCCTATGTTACCCCTCCGTGGCAGCAGAGTGAACTCCAGATCGCAAATAATAATAATATATAACTCTGGAGTCAGCATGCCTGTCATCACATAAAACCCCTCTTCCAAATTAGAAGTCATTAAACCTTGCTAAAAACAATTAAATGCTGTTAAGAAATATATTAAAATGGTGACAAAAAATTCATATATTGAACAAAACACCAACACAAAAAAAAACGAAAAAAGAATAAAAAAATAATAAAAAATACATATAAAAAATATAATAAAAAATAAAAAATATAAATAAAGAAAATAATAAGAAAAAATAATAATAAAATAAAAAAATAATAATAAAAAATATATATAAAAATATAATAAAAAATATAAATGAAGAAAATAATAAGAAAAAATAATAAAAAATAAATAATAAAAAAATATTAAAAATAAAAATAAAAAAATAAAAATAAAAATAATAATGAAAAAAAAATCAAGATAAGAACATATTAAATATCTAACAAATATCTATAGAAAAAAAGTAAAGTGGATACACATAACCACATCCTTCCCAAGTTTCATTTATCACTGATAAAGCAGTTAAGGTCGAAGTCCACATTGAGGCCCCTAGGTACTAGAACTTTCGCCTCAAAAATCCAAAAAGATTCCCGCCTACTAATTTGGCGTATATAGTGACCGCTCCTCCAGTGATTTTTCACATGTTCTATGCCCCAAAATTTTAATGAGTCTGGCTATCTATCATGTACTTCTCTGAAATCTTTAGACACTATGCAAAATTTGGCCTTTTTTGATGCTGTTCACGTGTTCAGCCATTCTCACATTCAAGGCTCTAGATGTGCGGCCCACATATTGGAGTCCGCACCCGCACTCCAACATGTAGACCACACCAACAGTAGTACAAGTAATCAGGTCTTTGATTACATATTCTATTCCTGTACTGTTGGCCTTAAAACTTTTCCTCTTTTTCTCGTTATTTTTAGTGTGGCGGCAAACACCACATCTGCCACAGGCATGGAAGCCCGACAGAAAGCTGAAAAGAGTATTGGTCTTCGCAATAGGGGGGTCTTTGACCCCTGGGGCTAGACGGTCATTCAAAATAGGGGCTCTTCTATAACTAAATCTTGGCTGCTCTGGAAGGTGTGGTCCTAGGACCCTGTCCTGCTTTAAAATGTTCCAGTGTCGTTTAACAATGTGTTCCACCTGTTTATATTGAATATTAAAATCAAAAATCATTCTAAAGTCAATGTTAGAAGATGAAGGTTTGGGAGTGTCAGCTAGGACTGTGTCTCTCCCGATTACCTCAACTGCCTGTTGAGCTGCTAAAACTTTACTCATATCGTATCCTTTGTCACAAAACCGTTCAACAAGGATATTTGATTGTGAGTTAAAATCGGCTTGATTAGAACAGTTCCTACGTATCCGGATCAGCTGTCCCTTAGGAATGTTAAATAACCAATTCCTATGGTGGCAGCTGTCCATAGATAGGTATGAATTCCTAGTAAATAAATTAACCGCGCTAAATAATGAAGAAATTCCAAAGCAGCAACTTGAAATGTGACAAACACCCAAAAACATATAAATAAAAAAGCTGCGCTATAATGAAAGGACTATATGTGAAATGAATAAAGTCCCATAGTGAATAGTGGATTGAGTGAACAAAAACAAAATAATAAAAATATATATAATATAGTCCAAAAATATCCAACTGGTGTGTAAATATTCTGGAAGGATTGACACTGGATGTATATACTGCTTACCAGAAACAGCAAACTCAAACGCCTGATACGATGAAATATGGCTCTCCGAATCCACTGTATACCAGGGGAAGACCCTTAAGAGGGATTCCGGGCCTCAGACGACACGATATATTCAATAGGCGTCAATCATGTGTAAAAATAAATAGTTCATAGCGTGATACTGTATTGTGACACAGTGCACATAACAAACATAAAATCACCGATGTGTATAAATTAGGAATACGTGCTGGATAAGAGCAGAAGACCACCACCAACATCACAGGCCGCTTACCAGACACATATGTGTTGATAGCACAAAAAAGAAATAGGTCCAAGGCCATCACAGTTCAATCACATACGACAGAATCCAATCCACAGCTGTGACCACCACCAACATATACCACTGCTTACCAGAAATATGTTAAAATTATGCAGGCAACAGTCTAAGAAACCAAGAAGTTGGGAATCCCAAAGGATAAATATTGAATGAAGTACCCCTCGGAATCGCAGAAACACCAGTCCCAATCAAAGGCCTTGGACCTATTTCTTTTTTGTGCTATCAACACATATGTGTCTGGTAAGCAGCCTGTGATGTTGGTGGTGGTCTTCTGCTCTTATCCAGCACGTATTCCTAATTTATACACATAGGTGATTTTATGTTTGTTATGTGCACTGTGTCACAATACAGTATCACGCTATGAACTATTTATTTTTACACATGATTGACGCCTATTGAATATATCGTGTTGTCTGAGGCCCGGAATCCCTCTTAAGGGTCTTCCCCTGGTATACAGTGGATTCGGAGAGCCATATTTCATCGTATCAGGCGTTTGAGTTTGCTGTTTCTGGTAAGCAGTATATACATCCAGTGTCAATCCTTCCAGAAGATTTACACACCAGTTGGATATTTTTGGACTATATTATATATATTTATATATTTTTATTATTTTGTTTTTGTTCACTCAATCCACTATTCACTATGGGACTTTATTAGGACTTTATTCATTTCACATATAGTCCTTTCATTATAGCGCAGCTTTTTTATTTATAGGTATGAATTCCTATCTGTAGGTTTAAAAAAAATTTTTGTCTGGATTTGTCCTTGACTTTTGAAAATCTCCAAATTCAGGAACCGTATATTTTTGGTACTCACTTTCCATGTAAGCTCAATACCCCTATCATTCCTATTCATTTTTTCTTGAAATGTATAGAAAGAGTCAATATCCCCCTTCCACACAAACAAGAGGTCATCAATAAATCTCTTGTAACACAAGAGTTCTACTGGACGGTTATTGAGAACCACTTCATTTTCCCACCAGGCCATGAATAAATTTGCTACACTGGGGGCAAATCTTGCCCCCTTTGCAACACACCTTATTTGAAGGTAATAGCCTCCAGCGTACCAAAAGTAATTATGGCTTAAACAAAAATCTAAACATTCCAAAATAAATTTAGAGTGTTCAGCTTCCAGCTCCGAGTGGCACAAGGCCCACTCAACCGCATCCAGAGCTGCTTGATGTCCGATAATCGTATACAATGAGCCGACATCGGCTGTAGCCAAAATACATGTATTGGTATCATTCAAAGACTGGAGGCATTGGATGACATGCTTTGTGTCCTTCAAAAAGGCTTCTGTTTTTGTAACTAGGGGTTGCAAGAAAAAATCTATGTATTGGCCTAATCTGGCACTTAGGGAATCAATCCCGTTTACGATCGGTCTTCCGGGAGGTCTATTTACATCTTGTGCATTTTAGGGAGAAAATAAATTATAGGGGTTCTACAGGCAGTGGGGTTGAGATACTGGGCTTCTTTTTTAGTCAGAATTTCCCTACTTGCTCCTCTTTTAATAAGTTTGTCAAGCTGCAATTTATAATTATTTAAAGGGTTGTGACTGAGCGGATGGTAAATTGCTTCATCAGAGAGTTGCCTCATCATCTCACCTTTATAATATTCTGCGCTCATCACTACTAACCCTCCCCCCTTTATCAGCTGGACGTATCACAAGCTGTTTATTGTTTTCTAAACTTGCTATCCCATTTTTAATCCATTGTGGGTCCTGAACTCTCCTAATTTTTAATTTCTCCAAATCGGTAACCATTAGGCTTTTAAACACCTCAACATATTTATTGTCTTTGTTGGGTGGATTAAAAACCGATCTGTTCCTTTAGGAAGAGTGTTGACCCCTTTCTACTACTGCAGGTCGATTATCAGGTTTAACAAGGAAGTATTTCTTTTGATTCAACGTGCGTACAAATTTCTGTAGGTTAACATAGGTATTCAATTTATCAAGGTTCTTGGCAGGGGCAAATTTAAGCCCCTTGTCAAGAACCCTGATTCATCTTTACTTAAGGTCGTGCCACTTATTTTGAAAATACCAGTTCCTACTGGTGTTTGCTTTTTTTTTTATATATATATTTTTGCATTTATATATTTGAGGGCACTATTTGTTTATCACTTCTCATATTTTTTGCACATTTTATATGCTGCACCATTGTTTTGCGCTGATATTTTCACTTTGTTTTAGATTATTGGGTGGGGCTGGGGAGGACCCAGCTCTCATGGTACATATTGGCACTATTGACAAAGTAAGAAGAAGGTGGAGGGTCCTAAACATTTTTTTCAGGGACTTGGGGAATAAATTAAGTAAAAGGACTTCCAAGGTAGTTTTCTTAGAAATACTACCTGTGCCTTGAGCCACACCAGATAAACGCCAGGAAGCCAGGCTCTAGAAATATTTATTACAGGGTCTGGAAATCTTAAATTGCCTGGTGTGCAGCCAGGAAATGGCATCCCCGCACATTTATTATTGGGAGGATTCTATCCTTCCTGCAAGCAGGGGTAGATATGAAATTAGCCCTGAGCACGATTAAAGGACAGATTTCAGCTTTATCGTTTTTTTCCAGGAACCGATCGCTTCCTATTCGTTGATTCAAACCTATGTCCGGCTGTGGCTGGCTGGCAACTTTTGGCCCAGGGGGCAAGTACAAATCAGAGGCCCATGGTGCAGCAACTCGGCCCCCTCCCACTTTCCCATTTCCAGGCCTCCTCTTGACCCCCATTCCAAAATGAAGCTCCGCTCCAGGTACTCTCTACCTACCGGCCGAATCCGGGTTCCCGACCTCGCCATCAGCGGGCAGTTGGGGGGAGCCGGGACAGCTTAGTCGGGGCTGCCTGGGGGAGGAGAGTCTCCAGTGGGGCATGGAACCAGCCTCTGCTCAGACACAGTTTACACCATCAATGCTGGGGGGGGGGGGGGGGAGAGACCTGGGCTCTATCCTTGTCTTCATCCCACACTCAGTAGGTCAGCAGTGGGGACATTTTACTTCTCTTTACCAGGAACCCTTTAGGCATGTCTGTGCCAGAAGAGGTGCAACGTTTTTAGGGGGCATCAGAGAGGCCCACGGGGCAATTGCCCCCCTGCCCCCAGGCCCAGTCCTCCCCTTTCGTCCGGGGAATATTGCGTTTGCTTCCACCAGTGAAGCCACCGTTGTGTCCTTGGGACCTAAATTTGGTGTTGGCAGTTTTGCAAAAACAGCCTTTTGAACCTCTGGGGCAGGTTCCCCTGGTTCTTTTGACCAACAAACTGGTCTTTTTGATTGCGATAACTTCGGCTAGAAGGGTATTGGAACTAGCAGTTCTTTCTTCTAAAGAGCCATTCTTGATATTTTATCAAGATAGGGTGATTTTATGTCCTCACCCAGATTTTTTGGCCAAGGTAGTGGCCGCCTTTCATTTGAATCAGGACATTATACTACCTTATTTTTTCCAGATCCTCACACAGAGGAGGAAAGGTTATTGCATTCCCTTGATGTATGATGTATGATTTTATTTAACAGCTCAGATTCGTAAGACCGAGAGCTTGTTTGTGCTGCCAGAAGGCCCCAGAAAGGGGATGGCAGCATCTAAATCTATGATTTCCTGTTGGATTTGCCAGGTTATTAGCCAGACGTATGGTTTAGTAGGAAAGGTTCCACCTTTTCCTGTAAAGGCACATTCTACTAGAGGAGTAGGTGCCTTTTGGGCACATCGCCATCAAGCTTCTATGGCTCAGATTTGCAGGCCCTGACCTGCTCATCGGTGCATGCGTTCACACGTTTCTATAGAGTGGATGTTGGGACCCAGGAGGAGTCTGCTTTTGGCCGCAGTGTACTGCAAGTGGCAGTGAAATCCTTCTGTTAAGGGTCAGATGGCGGTATTTTTTTGTGTCCCCCTCCCCTCAGATGCATTGCTTTGGGACGTCCCATATGTTATGATTTATGGCTCTGTGTCCCGTGATGTATATTTTTAACTCATACTTACCTGTAAAATCCATTTCTTGAAGTACATCACGGGACACAGAGGTCCATCCCCTTTTCTATGGGGTCTTTTACTGTATTGCTTGCTACAAAACTGAGGCACTTCCTGTATGGGAGGGGTTATATAGGGGGTTATCAATTCTGATTGGTTGCCAGTGTCCTTCACCTATAGGTGGCTATATAACCCATATGTCATGATTTATGGCTCTGTGTCCCGTGATGTACTTCAAGAAATGGATTTTACAGGTAAGTATAAAAATAAAAATCCATTATTTCTGCTTGTTTTTAATGCTAAACCTCCTTTACAAAAACGTCTGGAACTGGGTTCTTGACACAGAAAACCAGCATACCATATCATTCAACAATAATAACAGGCATTTCTGAAAATTCTTTAAACAGCAGCATGACTGAAAATCATAAATTTTAAGAAAAGACAAAGCCGCATAAATGCATTCCTTAACCACTTAAAGAACAGCCGCCGCAGATATACTGCGGCAGGCTGGCTCTCCTGCACAAACTGACGTATGGGTACGTCACACGTGGGAGCGGGTCTCCGGTGTGCTCTCTAGCCCTGCAGCTAAGCAATGGGTCCAGCGGCCATGATGGCCCCTGAGAACCTGGCGATCGCTGCAGGGACTGACAGAAGGCGGTGTGCCGTTGTAAACACGGCACACCGCTCATCTGTCACTGATTGAAACAGGGCTCCTATGTTGGTGTTATTTTGGAACACAGGAGCCCTGTTTCCATCCACCAAGTCTGGCCCCCACACAGAATCACCCCCTAGGTACACATTAAATACACTTATTGGGATTTTTTTTTACCAAAAATATGTAGCAGAATACAAATTGGCCAAAAATGATGATAATATTCGATTTTTATTTTTTTTTTTTTATTGGGAATGTTATATAGCAAAGTGAAAAATACTTTTTTTTTTTTTTTCAAAATTGTCGCTCTTTTTTTGTTTATAGCGCATAATGAAAAAACTGCAGAGGTGATCAAATACCACCAAAAGAAAGCCCTGTTTGTGGGGAAAAAAAAGGATGCAATATTTTTGGGTACAGCAAAGCATGACTGCGCAGTTGTCAGTTAAAGTAATGCAGTGCTGAATCGCAAAAAATGGCCTGGTCATTAAGGGGGCAAATCCTTCCGTCCAGAAGTGGGTAAAGCATATCTAAACTAAAGATCAAAACATATTGCAGCTTACATATCCTTTGATGTGATGGCTTTCTTCGTTTTCCTTTTCACCTGGTGATTTTCTCAGTAACACATTTTTATTAACCCAGCAAGTTGAAAAAAAAAACTCAAAACACAAGTGGTGTGGATGCATGAATCTCCCCAGCTGCACTATTATATTCTGACAGCGGGGGGACTCCCCCTGGGGACTTCCTACCCTGTCAGAATACACTGATCGTGACTGTTTGACAGAAGCTGGTCACTAGATTGGCTTTTCATGAACAGAGAGGGTTACACATAGATCGAAATTCTGCGGCTTTAGAGTGGCTCTTGCAACGGTAATGTTTAGATTTAGATGGACTTTACATCAATGACCAACAGATTAAAGCCTCAGGGCTCTTTTACACAGGCAGACTCCACCAGCAGATCCCCCTGCTCAGCGGGGAATCTGTCTGCTGATCAACGCTAAGCAGGCAGAAGACAGGTCCGTTACCTGCTCCGCTGATGCAGGACAAACACAGAAAAACGGACCACCTGTCTGTTTACATCCGACTGTCATCTGCTCCATTCCACCTAGTGCACAGGTGTCAAACTGGCGGCCCTACAGCTGTTGCAGACCTACAAGTCCCATGAGGCATTGCAAGGTTGACAGTTACAAGTAGGACTCCCACAGGCAGATGCATGATGGGACTTGTAGTCCTGCACAGCTGGAGGGCCACTAGTTTGAAATCCCTGACCTAGTGGATAGGAACTAATTGGATGTTTGCGGGTGTAAACAGACGCATTTACGGATTGTTTACATCCGCCACTCCTTACAGGGCAATCAATAGTACAATCAGGTCTGCGAAACTGACAGGCAGACCCGATCGGTCCACTAGTGTGAAAAGGGCAGTTTCTTTTAAAGATAAAGTTTTGAAATAAATGAATAAAAGTTAGCCATTGTAAGTTCCCCTGTCAATGGTAAACGGCTTCTCTCAACCCTAAGTCTGCCACTTTTGCAAGACAGCGTTGTCTGTTAAAAGAGGTTAAAAAAATAACAGACATAGGCTCCATTTGTACAGATGTTTACATACACTATGCTACCAAAAGTATTGGGACACCTACCTTTACACGCACATATACTTTAACCACTTAAGAAGCACCCCACATAGATTTCAATGCTGCAGGGCGGCCCCTAAGTGCAAAATCATGTACCTGTACGTGATTCCTGTTGTCGACTCTAGCGCGCGTGTGCACGCTGCCGGAGCCACGCTCCCGCTGTGATCGAGCACAGCAGGAGCCAATCTGCGGGTCCGGTGCTCGCTATGTAAACAAGGCAGACCACTGTTCTGTCACATAGGAAAAGAGGGATCTTGTATTCCTGCTAATCAGGAACACAGATCTCTTGTCTTCCTCCAGTCAGTCCATCCCCCACAGTGAGAAAGCCCACCCAGGGAACACTGTTAACCCTTTGATTGCCCCGATGTTAACTCCTTCCCTGCCAGTGTCATTTATACAGTGACAGTGCATTTTTTTAGCACTTTAGCACTGACCACTGTATAGGTGTCACTGGTCCCCAAAAAGTGTCACTTAGTGTCAGAGATTTGTCCGCCCCAATGTCGCAGTCCTCCTAAAAATCACTGATTGCCGCCATTACTAGAAAAAACAATTTTTTTTTTTTAAATCTATGACATAGTTTGTATACGCTTTAACTTTTGCGCAAACGAGGTGATCAAATAGCACCAAATTAAAGCTCTATTTGTGGGAAAAAAGGATATCAATATTGTTTGGGTACAGTATTTCACAACCACGCAATTGTCAGTTAAAGTAACCCAGTGCCATATCACAAAAAATGGCTTAGTCATTAAAGGGGTAAAACCTTTCTGGGGCTGAGGTGGTTAATGGAATCCCAGTTTTAGTCAGCAGGGTTCAATATTGAGTTGGCCCACCCTTTGCAGCTATAACAGCTTAAATTCTTCTGGAAGGGCTGTCCACAAGGTTTAGGAGTGTGTCTATGGGAATGTTTGACCATTCTTCCAGAAACGCATTTGTGAGGTCAGGCACTGATGTGGAAAAGAAGGCCTGGCTCGCAGTCCCTACTCAAATAATTCATCCCAAAGATTTTCGATCGGGTTGAAGTCAGGATTTTGTGCAAAAAGTCAAGTTCCTTTACCCCAAACTCACTCATTCATGTCTTTATGGTCCTTGTTTGTGCACTGGTGTTTAGTCATTTTGGAACAGGAAAGGGACATCCACAAAGTTGGGTGCATGAAATTGTCCAAAATGTCTTGTATTGCTAATGCCTTAAGAGTTCCCTTCACTGGAACTAAGGGGTCAAGCCCAATGCCTGAAAAACAACTCCACACCATAATCCCCTCCATCAAATGATTTCGACAAGTGTGCAAAGCAAGATCCATAAACACATGGATGAGCGAGTTTGGGGTGGAAGAACTTGACTGGCCTCAACCTGATAGAACACCTTTGGGATGAATTAGAGTAGAGGCTACGAGTCGGGATTCTCGTCCACATCCGTGCCTGACCTCACAAATGTGCTTCTGGTAGACTGGTCAACCATTCCCATGGACACTGTTACAGCTGCAAAGGGCAGGCTAACTCAATATTTAACCCTACAAACTAAGAGTGGGATGCCATTAAAGTTAATGTGCATCTAAAGACAGGCATCCAAATACTTTTGGTAATATAGTGTACACTGCAAATTCCAGCAGCAAGAAACTGAGGAATGACTGATGTGTGCAGATAGCTGACAGCATTGAGCCAGCACAATGCAATGACAGGCAGCCGCAGCTATTCATGAATGTTTGTACAGCAACTATTACCTGTGGTGATTGTGGCCGGACACACATAAAGTGTGCTATCCGCACACATCTATCAATCCCAGCCACAAGAATCTGCAGATTATTGCTGCTGGGATTCACAGCATGTGCAAAATTGTGTGCAAATGGAGCTTTTACAGTCGAACCATCAGCTGAAAATTAAAAATGGTTGTAAACCTTCAGGGTTTTTTTTAAATTAAAATAGCAAACATGTCTATACTTACCTGCTCGGTTTTGCACAGAGCACCTCCGATTCTCCTTTTCTGTCAAATCACAGCCAATGCATGTAAACACAGAAGTGCCATTTATCGGCTCTCCTTGTCTCACACTAACAGAGTGTGAGGAGAGGAGAGCCGATCAGCATCACCTCGCAGGGGAGACTTTACAGGTAATCAGGGCACTGATCATTATTGCTCTGATTATAGTGCAGCCCCAACAGTGCCCAGCAAGTGATGCCAGTCTGTGCCCATCAGTGACACCAATCAGTGCTGCCTTTCAGTGCCCATCAGTGACCTATTAGTGCTCATCAGTGCCACCTATCAGTGCCCATCAGTGCGGCATATTAGTGCCTCCTCGTCAGTGCCACCTTATCAGTGCACTTCAGTGCCGCTTCATCAGTGCCCATCACTGCAGCCTATCAGGGCTGCCTCATCAGCGCACATCCGTGAAGGAGAAAAATGACAAATTTACAAAATTTTCTGACAGAAACGTAGAAAAACTTAAAAAAAAAAAAGCAGTGGAGAAAGCTCTATTTGTGTAAAAAAATGATAAAAATTGAATTTGAGTACAGCATTGCACGACCACGCAATTGTCATTTAAAGTGTGACAGCGCTGAAAGCTGGAAATTGGCCTGGAAGGAAGGGGGTGAAAGTGTGCTGTATTGAAGCGGTTAAGCACGTGTTTTGAAGGAGACATATTAAGAGATTGAGTAATTAGTGCGTGTTTCTGACCACAGCATTGTACTACATTCTGACATTTGTTGCATCATATATGCTGAAGTTGAAGCAGTAGGAAAGTTTTTGCAATGCGTGCTTTCACACATGTTGCAGGTATTTCCCTTTGGACATGATTCATTCTTTTGAATGACTATTGTGCTCAGTCTCCTCTGACTTAATTATCACATCTGTGAACAACAAGGGATTTTTGTGCAAGAATTTGTTGATCAAACGCAGCTCCCAAGCTGGGAGGTCCATTGTGCCTTTCAATATGAATGCTGTGGTTTTGATTCTTTATCATACAGGAAGCTTAAGGTTAGAGGTGAAAATATTTTTATTGTCAATAAATCAACACTAAACAGGTTATGCATTACAGACAGTACAGTTATGTGGTAGTTTAGAAAGTGGGATAATAATAAATGGTCGACAACCTTATCAGTTATTACATGAAAAAAGTTGCATAACATCCTCATTATGACAATTCGGTAAACAGTAGTATTTTGGGATATCAGACATAAGGCAACAAATAGACTAACAATTAAATCAAGCAAACACCTTCACTCTAATCCCAAACTAGTGTAGAGGATGGCGCGGTACTGGTTTCGATGGTCAACCGCTAAACAAGAAAAGTCAAGAAAGAAAAAAAAAAATGAACATTTTTAAGTAATAATTGAGAATGGATCTGTAGGAGCCTTCCTACACTCAAGTCACTCAATGTGAGGAAGGGGTAAAGGAAGAAAGGAAAGAAAAGAAAAAAGAAGGGGGGGAGGAGGGAAGTACAGCAGGGATATCGGGAAGTGTATCATTCTGAAGATAGGGAACATTCTTAACCAATGGAACCAGACGAGGCCGCGTCTAAGCCCCCAACCGCATGGGTCAATGTGGGGTACAAGGAGCATTTATTTGTGGAGGAGAAAGCATATCTTTAAGAGAGTTAGACGAGGAGAAGTGGATCCAAACAAGCCATAAAGCCATGAATTTAGCAAAAGTGATGCGCCAACATCTCCTCCATACGCACAATGTCATTCATAGTAGAGACCTAAGCGGCCAGAGGCTGTGTCTGCTCTGTCTTCCAATGTAATGGTATAAGCTGATGAGCTGCCGACAAACAGAAGCGTAATAAGCTCCGCTTTTGGGCAGTCGTAGAGCCAGGTAGCATCAAGAGGAGGGTAATTGCTGGGGTAGGTATCAGAGTGTCAGCATAGATTTTAATATAAACGTTAAATACCTGATTCCAGAAGGGTCGGATCCTCTCGCATTCCCACCAGATGTGCAGATATGTTCCAGTCGCTCTGTTGAAACGCCAACATGTGTTCGGAGTGGAAAGTATGATTTTGTGTCGATGGGTCCCGGTACCACCATGAAATTGTTTTGAAGTTCTTTTCTTGGGAGAAGCATGAGATGGAGGACTTATGTGTGAGATGAAAGGAGGTTTGCCATTCAGCTCTGGTGAATTTCCTATCCAGGTCTCTAGACCAGGAGTTCCCAAACTGTGGGTCGGGACCCACTGGTGGGTCGCGAGCTGCATTTGAGTGGGTCGCACTGAGACAGAAATCACTGATAGCGGGCCCGCCTAAATTGTGCGGTGCGAGCCCACGCAAATTACAGAGAGCCAGAGCAGTCAAATCCTGATGGATTCAGGACCCTGCCCACGCAGTTTGCGGAGGCTGGTCTGCATTTCCCGCTAGGAACATCTGGCAAGTGTATTCAATAATAAATTGAAAAGTAGTAAATTTATATTTTTAATTTAACATCCGCCTCCCTTTAAAATATACATTATTATTATTATTTGCATTTATATAGCGCCAACAAATTCTGTAGCGCTTTACAATATTCAATTACAAGCAAGTGGGTCCCAAAAAATAACTGTATTCAGGAGTAGGGATGATCGAACGGTTCGGGTCCACCATCGGTTCGGCCCGAACATTGGGTGTTCGAGGTTCGGCCGAATTTAGAACTTTTTGCCCAAAAAGTTCGGAATTCGGCAACCAGAACCGCCCAAAATGCAATGCTTCAGGAAATGGGCTTTAAAAGCCCGTGATTGGACCAGAACCATTAGCAAAAGCCAATTGAGGGGGCAGAAGAATGCTAGGAATGTGATTGGAGTGACTAGGGGGTCCCTAGACCAATCATTAGTGAATACGCCCCCCAGTATATAAGATCGCCCCCGCCATATTCCCAGCATTGTTATACTGGACATGGAAGAGAGTGGAAGCAGTTCTGTTAATTTTACTTTAAAAGTGTAATTTAGCTATTTTTAGTGTGAGGAAAGGGATATCTAGTGTAGTTAGAGTGCTCCTTTACACTTAAGTTAGCTTCAAAAATTTAGTTTCTGTAGGGAAAGTGTTAAGTGTCAGGGGACCGTAGTGTAGTGTAGGGTTAACTGACAGTGACTGCTATGGCAGGGTGACAAAACCCTTCCATAGCAGGGTGACCGCTATAGAGAAATGATCATTTCTCTGCTTCGGGACAGGTATGTGGCTTCTCACCAGCAAGCATTTTTTAATGCTGCAGGGGCTGCCACTGCCAGTGCTTTTTTGAGGACATGTTTGATGTCAGACATGACATCTGAATATGTGTATAGGGGGTATATATAGACATATATGTCTGAATATATACCCCTAGACATATATAGGTGTGATAGTAGCAGAAATAAATGCTTGCGCTAATGAAATCATTTACAGTAATATATTTCTGCTACTATCACACCTATATATGTCTAGGGGTATATATTCAGACATATATGCCTATATATACCCCCTATACACATGTTCAGATGTTTTGCCTGCCTCAAAAGAACCCCAAAAAATGCCAAAAAAACGCTAGTGTCAAAAAAAAAAATGCCCAGGTGTGTTTTTGCTGGCATTTTTTGGGGGGTTTTGGAGGCAGGCAAAACATCAGAACTTGTGCACAGTACCACTATACACAAGTTCAGATGTTTTGCCTGCCTCAAAAGAACCCCAAAAAATGCCAAAAAAAACGCTAGCGTCAAAAAAAAAAATGCCCAGGTGTGTTTTTGCTGGCATTTTTTGGGGGGTTTTGGAGGCAGGCAAAACATCAGAACTTGTGCACAGTACCACTATACACAAGTTCAGATGTTTTTCCTGACTGCAAAGAACCCAAAAAAATGCCTGCTATTAAACCGGCAAGGTGTTACAGCAGAGAAGCCATATTCCTGTGCTTAAAGTTTTCTAATACAAACGATCTTTTTTTTTATGGTTCTGGACATGCTACAGAGCTGAAACTTCACAGGTACACCTTTTAGACCCCCCAGACACAAAATCACACAAAAAAAGTTCTTAAAAATTGTCATTTTTGATAAAAAAGCCAATTATTGAAAAATTTAAAAAAAAAAAAAAAAAAAAAAAGAGATTTTTTGATTTTTACTTTGGATTTAGTATCTGGGGGGTCTAAAAAGTGTACATGTGAAGTTTCAGCTCTGTAGCATGTCCAGAACCCCCCAAAAATTAGCATTTTCTTATAATTTTTATTAGAACAGGAATACGGCTTCTCTACGGCGCTTTTTCTTGCATTTATCGGGCATTTTTGGAGGCAGGCATGACTTTTTTTGGATTTAGTGTCTGGGGGGTCTAAAAAGTGTACCTGTGAAGTTTCAGCTCTGTAGCATGTCCAGAACCAGAAAAAAAGATAATTTCCTGGCAGTCTCCATGGCAGCCTACGTGTGGGTTAACCCCGCCTCCTCTCCAATGGTATAGGACCCCCCTCTATAAATTTCAGCTTGCAGGCACAGCCAGTGTTCCTTTTTTGTCCTCCTCCAAGGATCAACTATTTGGATTATTTCCTGTTGGAATTTGGTCGGCTTACCTCAGAATGAAAAGTCGGTGTCTATGTCCAGGGCCCAGCCACGGGCGGGTGAGTGACATTTCAAAATCCCCTTTGGCTGATAACTGTGCGGTGCTTCGGATGGCCGACGGATATCCTGACAGGGTCTGAAGATTTGTCTCCTCCATGGCAGTGTTTTTGTTATGTTTGTTTGTCTCCAAACTATCTTTCTTTGCTATCCCTGGTGGCCCAATGGCGGCTGGAACGCTCCGTGCGTTCCAGCCATCTCCTTCCTGCTTCCCCTCCGCTCAGTCCGGCGGACGCATGCGCTGTGTGGTAATGGAGCTCCGCTCGCTGCCTGCGCATGCGCACTTCGCCGCGATCGGAAGCGAGGCCTGGTCCGCGCATGCGCACTTGCGATCACGGCCGGCCATCGCTGACGTCATCCTGGCGCGAAAATTTAAACGCCTGTCAGCTCCAGAGCATTTGGGAATGCACTGTGGGCATAGCGACGTCTTCCCGGTACCTTGTCCGTTTGTTTACCAGGTATGTGGGGACCGGATGCTGCATACCTTTTTGTGGTATGCAGGGGGGGGGGAGAGCGGTTGGATGCATATTAGGATAACACCTTGAATGTTCCTTATTGCTTTGTAGTGATCCCTGTATGCTCTACTTCCTAGTGAGTTTGTGGTTTTGCCTGAAACATGGATCCTGCTTCACCGCCCTCTTGTGGCCAGCCCTCTCACAACAGGTGAGTGCTGGTACATTTAGAGGGATATGAAGGGAGGGATGCTGGCTCATGATTCATGGCTAAATCCTGTGTCTCCCTGGATTTCTCTTTCTCCCAGCTCCTCCAGGTCTGGTCAAGAAAGAGACCCTGTCAGGCCACGAAGAGAATCATCTTCAAGGTCAAGACGCCGTGAGTCTCCATCAGGGAGCAGACATGAGAGGAGACGCTCACATTCCTCCTCCAGACACCGCACACACCGCCACAGTAGCCATACGGCCCAGAGAGCCTGTTGGGGTTGTGGGGCGCATGTCCCGGAGGACAAGTCCCTTTGCGAGCCCTGTTTCGCTCGTGCAGCTGGTGAAAGAGAGTCTGAAGATCAGAGATTGGAATCCCTGGTGAAACGGATTGTCCAACAATCCATGAAGGAGTGGAATGCTAGTCCCACACCTGGATCTGCTACTCCCAGCTCTCCTGCTGATGCTCCTGAAGAGCAAGGTCCCTCTCAGCCAAGCTTCACTTCTGGGAAATCCTCAGAGAGCGATTCGGAAGAAGAGGAAGGTGCAGTTGGGGGTTTTGATTTTGCCCTTGTTGCACCTCTCATAAGAGCAGTCAAAGAGGCTCTGAAATGGGAAGATCCCAGTACCCCACAAGTAAAACAGAGAAGGTTTTTCAAACATTTGGGGAAAGAGCGGCTAAACTTTCCGCTCCTGTCAGAATTGAAGGATGTCATCCTAGAAGAGTGGAGTAAAGGGGACAGCAAGACCTCCTTATCCTCCAAACTGTCCAAGTTGTATCCTTTTAAATCGGAAGAAGTCAGTCACCTGGAATCAGCTCCTCTGGTTGATGCTGCAGTTTCCAGACTGGCTAAACACGTTACACTCCCGCTGGATAATGCGGTGTCCTTTAAAGACCCTCTGGATAGGAAGATGGACTTGGATTTAAAAAGAATTTATGTCACAGCCGGTGCGGCTTGTAAACCTGTGCTAGCACTAGCAGCCATGTCTAAGGCCATGGAAACCTGGGTTTCTGATGTTGAACTAAAATTAAGAAGTGTGTCTGAAGATGCAGTAGAGAACTCTCCTGTTCAGGAACTGAAGTTAGCTTCTGTGTTTCTTGGAGAAGCATCCATTGATGTGTTACGTCTCTTATCCAGATCCATGTTGGCTTCTGTCACAGCCAAACGGGCCCTGTGGTTGCGTCCCTGGCTGGCAGACCCAGCCTCTAAACAGGCTTGGTGCAAAATCCCTTTTGAAGGTTCCTCTTTATTTGGAAACAAATTGGATAATGCAATTACTAAAGTGACGGGTGGAAAGTCAGGTCTCCTTCCCCAAGATAGGCGCCTCTTTGGCCCTAAGAAGCAGCAACCAAGAAAGCAGTTTGCAGAGCGATCAAAGGATGCCCGCTCATATAGGCCTGGGCGAGATTACAGGAGAAATTGGAAGAGCAGCCAAGCATCCTCTCGTAAGCCGGTCAGAGGCTCAGCACCTTCCGGTCAAGAAACCTCGAAGTCCTTTTGAGATTGGGCCCGTTCAGACATGCCAGGTGGGGGCACGTCTGCTCCACTTTCAGCGTGTCTGGGCGGCCTCAATCTCAGACTTCTGGACCATCAGGACAGTGTCCACAGGACACACATGGACTTTCTCAACAGATCCCGTGTCCAGATTTATTCCCACTCGCTTGCCTTCTCAGGACGAGAAAAGAAACGTTTTGCTCGACTATGTAAGCACTTTGGTAGCTCAGGGCGCAATAATTCCGGTGCCCGTGCAGGAAAGATTCCAAGGCGTGTACTCGCCCCTCTTTCTAGTACAGAAGAAGAATGGATCCTGGCGCCCTGTGATAGATCTCACCTATCTCAACAGGTTCATCAAGAACGAAAAGTTCAAAATGGAAACCTTATCTACTATCCAGAAAGCAGTACTTCCAGGAGACTGGCTAGTGTCAATAGATCTCAAAGACGCGTATTTCCATGTGCCTATAGCAGTAAACTTCCACAAGTACCTTCGTTTCGCGGTAGAACATCAACACTTCCAGTTCATCTGCCTTCCTTTTGGCCTGTCCACATCCCCAAGGGTGTTTTCCAAGGTCCTTCTAGCTGTGGTGGCTCTAATCAGAACAAAGGGTGTACGTCTACATCACTACTTGGACGATCTTCTACTGTTGTCACAAGACCGGGATCAACTTTTGTTCCACAGGGACCTGGTCACTACAACTCTCATGGAGTTCGGGTGGTTGTTGAATCTTCAAAAAAGTCATCTGGAGCCCTCTCAACATCTGGTCTATCTAGGGGCTCAATTCAACACCGTTCAGAATACACTTTCTCTGCCTCTAGAGAAAATCCCGGTGGTTCGGGAGAGGATCCTTCCAGCCCTCTCATCCTCTTTTCTGACGGCATCCCAGTGTCTCAAGATCATCGGCACAATGGTCTCGACGGCCCCTATGGTCAAGTGGGCACTGTGGCGAATGCGGCCCTTTCAGAGGGGCTTCCTTCGGCAGTGGAATCCGGAAGATCACGATCAGCATATCTTTATTTCCCACAGCATGAGGAGCAGCTTATTTTGGTGGCTCCAACGCAAGAACCTGCTCAATTGCCATTCTCTAGTCCCCATCACATGGGTCATCATTACAACCGACGCCAGCAACTCTGGCTGGGGAGCCCATTGCATGACAGAGGTGGCTCAAGGGAAATGGCCCCCGCAAGCCCACTCCCCGGTTTCCAACGTCCTGGAGCTTCGTGCGGCTTTTCTAGCTCTTCAAGCTTTCCATCATCTAATAGAAGGCAAATCCGTACTTCTTCGAATGGACAACACCACGGCAGTGGCTTATGTGAAAAGACAGGGCGGTACCAGGAGTCTCTCCCTTCTTCAAGAAGTAGACCCAATCATGACATGGGCCCAAGCCCATCTGTCCAACATCTCGGCGGCCTACATTCCGGGGCCACAGAATGTTCAGGCAGATTTCCTTTCCAGAGTTCAGTTGAATCACAACGAGTGGTCTCTCCACATAGACTCATTCAAGTGGATTCTGTCCCTAGGGGTCTCACCAGAAGTAGACCTGTTTGCATCTCCATGCAACCACAAGCTAGTCCGGTACTTCACACGCAGCAAGTGTCACCAAGCATGCGGAACGGATGCTCTGACCGACAGATGGGAATTCAGCAGGGCATATGCTTTTCCCCCATTTCCCATCATCCTCAGATTTCTTCAGAGACTCCAAGCGGAAGATGTGGAGATCGTCATGGTAGCCCCTCACTGGCCGAACAGGCCCTGGTTCCCACTTCTCCTGCAACTCAGCTATCGGAGCCCGATTCCCCTGCCCATCAAACCAGACCTTCTCTCGCAGGGAACAACATTACACCCCTGCCCCGCCTTGCTCAGGTTAACGGTCTGGTTCTTGAGAGGGAGAGGTTGGAGTCACTCGGATGCCCTCCTGGGGCAATCCCTACTTTAATGAACTCTAGGAGACCTAGCACGAACAGAGTTTACTGTAGAGTCTGGTCTAGATTCTTGGAATTCACGTACCCGGAGGGAAATCATTCCCTGAATTTCGGAGTTCAAGAAGTCCTGAAGTTCCTTCAAGCAGGTCTGGATAAGTCCCTATCAGTTGGGACTCTCAGGGTGCAAATATCAGCCTTATCGGTGTTCTCAGGGTTCTCCTGGGCCAAGCATATACTCATACAACAATTCTTCAAAGGTGCGGTCAGACTCAGACCTCAGAGGAAGCCAAGGTTCCCAAAATGGGACCTTCCCCTTGTCCTTAACGTCCTTTCAAGATCTAGTTTGTCGGACTCCATTAAAGATCTTACCATTAAAACAGCCTTTTTAGTAGCAATCACTTCAGCTAAAAGAGTTTCTGAGATCAGTTCTCTTGGTTATAAAGAACCTTTTCTCACGTTTTTCCCGGACCGAGTAGTCCTAATTCCGATGCTCAATTCCAATCCGAAGGTATCATCGGTTTTTCATGAGAACCAGGAGATTGTACTTCCTACCTTTCGTTCTTCAGAGGATAATGAACCTCATCCCTTGGATGTAGGGAAAACTTTTATGGAATATCTCCAGTCAACGTCTTCTTTCAGACAATCGGATAATCTCTTCGTCCTTTTCTCAGGCAAGAATAGAGGGAAACGGGCCTCGTCAAGGTCTATTGCGGCCTGGATTGTGTCTGCCATTCAGCGAGCTTACTGTGTAGAGGGTTTGGCTCCTCCGGAGGCGGTGACAGCCCACTCGACGAGAAGCATCTCAACGTCCTGGGCGGCTTCACATCATGTTGCACCAGAAGTAGTCTGCAGAGCAGCTTCATGGTCTTCTGTAAATACGTTCATGACACATTATTGTGTGGAGCCAGCCTCCTTATCTTCAGTTAATTTTGGCTTGACTGTTTTGTCTGCTAATAATTTGAAGTAAAATTTGATTTGAAACATTCCCACCCGTGTGGTTTGGGCTAGTTATTTCCCACACGTAGGCTGCCATGGAGACTGCCAGGAAAACGGAAAATTCCTATCATACTTACCGTAATTTTCCTTTCCTGGTGGTCTCCATGGCAGCCGGAGTTCCCACCCTCTGGTCTTGGATTCGGCTAAGATATGGAACACTGGCTGTGCCTGCAAGCTGAAATTTATAGAGGGGGGTCCTATACCATTGGAGAGGAGGCGGGGTTAACCCACACGTAGGCTGCCATGGAGACCACCAGGAAAGGAAAATTACGGTAAGTATGATAGGAATTTTCCGTTTTTTCAGTAGAGCAGGGATGGTGGGACCCCTCTTTTACACTTATATGATCTTTTTTTGGGGTTCTGGACATGCTACAGAGCTGAAACTTCACAGGTACACCTTTTAGACCCCCCAGACACAAAATCACACAAAAAAAGTTCTTAAAAATTGTCATTTTTGATAAAAAAGCCAATTATTGAAAAATTAAAAAAAAAAAAAAAAAAAAAGAGATTTTTTGATTTTTACTTTGGATTTAGTATCTGGGGGGGTCTAAAAGGTGTGCATGTGAAGTTTCAGGTCTGTAGCATGTCCAGAACCAGAAAAAAAAAGATCGTTTGTATTAGAAAACTTTAAGCACAGGAATATGGCTTCTCTGCTGTAACACCTTGCCGGTTTAATAGCAGGCATTTTTTTGGGTTCTTTGCAGTCAGGAAAAACATCTGAACTTGTGTATAGTGGTACTGTGCACAAGTTCTGATGTTTTGCCTGCCTCCAAAATCCCCAAAAAATGCCAGCAAAAACACACCTGGGCATTTTTTTTTTTGACGCTAGCGTTTTTTTTGGCATTTTTTGGGGTTCTTTTGAGGCAGGCAAAACATCTGAACATGTGTATAGGGTGTATATATAGGCATATATGTCTGAATATATACCCCTAGACATATATAGGTGTGATAGTAGCAGAAATATATTACTGTAAATGATTTCATTAGCGCAAGCATTTATTTCTGCTACTATCACACCTATATATGTCTAGGGGTATATATTCAGACATATATGTCTATATATCCCCCCTATACACATGTTCAGATGTTTTGCCTGCCTCAAAAGAACCCCAAAAAATGCCAAAAAAAAACGCTAGCGTCAAAAAAAAAAATGCCCAGGTGTGTTTTTGCTGGCATTTTTTGGGGGGTTTTGGAGGCAGGCAAAACATCAGAACTTGTGCACAGTACCACTATACACAAGTTCAGATGTTTTTCCTGACTGCAAAGAACCCAAAAAAATGCCTGCTATTAAACCGGCAAGGTGTTACAGCAGAGAAGCCATATTCCTGTGCTTAAAGTTTTCTAATACAAACGATCTTTTTTTTTATGGTTCTGGACATGCTACAGAGCTGAAACTTCACAGGTACACCTTTTAGACCCCCCAGACACAAAATCACACAAAAAAAGTTCTTAAAAATTGTCATTTTTGATAAAAAAGCCAATTATTGAAAAATTTAAAAAAAAAAAAAAAAAAAAAAAAAAAGAGATTTTTTGATTTTTACTTTGGATTTAGTATCTGGGGGGTCTAAAAAGTGTACATGTGAAGTTTCAGCTCTGTAGCATGTCCAGAACCCCCCAAAATTAGCATTTTCTTATAATTTTTATTAGAACAGGAATACGGCTTCTCTACGGCGCTTTTTCTTGCATTTATCGGGCATTTTTGGAGGCAGGCATGACTTTTTTTGGATTTAGTGTCTGGGGGGTCTAAAAAGTGTACCTGTGAAGTTTCAGCTCTGTAGCATGTCCAGAACCAGAAAAAAAGATAATTTTTCAGTAGAGCAGGGATGGTGGGACCCCTCTTTTACACTTATATGATCTTTTTTTGGGGTTCTGGACATGCTACAGAGCTGAAACTTCACAGGTACACCTTTTAGACCCCCCAGACACAAAATCACACAAAAAAGTTCTTAAAAATTGTCATTTTTGATAAAAAAGCCAATTATTGAAAAATTAAAAAAAAAAAAAAAAAAGAGATTTTTTGATTTTTACTTTGGATTTAGTATCTGGGGGGTCTAAAAGGTGTACATGTGAAGTTTCAGGTCTGTAGCATGTCCAGAACCAGAAAAAAAAAGATCGTTTGTATTAGAAAACTTTAAGCACAGGAATATGGCTTCTCTGCTGTAACACCTTGCCGGTTTAATAGCAGGCATTTTTTTGGGTTCTTTGCAGTCAGGAAAAACATCTGAACTTGTGTATAGTGGTACTGTGCACAAGTTCTGATGTTTTGCCTGCCTCCAAAATCCCCAAAAAATGCCAGCAAAAACACACCTGGGCATTTTTTTTTTTTGACGCTAGCGTTTTTTTTGGCATTTTTTGGGGTTCTTTTGAGGCAGGCAAAACATCTGAACATGTGTATAGGGTGTATATATAGGCATATATGTCTGAATATATACCCCTAGACATATATAGGTGTGATAGTAGCAGAAATATATTACTGTAAATGATTTCATTAGCGCAAGCATTTATTTCTGCTACTATCACACCTATATATGTCTAGGGGTATATATTCAGACATATATGTCTATATATCCCCCCTATACACATGTTCAGATGTTTTGCCTGCCTCAAAAGAACCCCAAAAAATGCCAAAAAAAAATGCTAGCGTCAAAAAAAAAAATGCCCAGGTGTGTTTTTGCTGGCATTTTTTGGGGAATTTTGGAGGCAGGCAAAACATCAGAACTTGTGCACAGTACTACTATACACAAGTTCAGATGTTTTTCCTGACTGCAAAGAACCCAAAAAAATGCCTGCTATTAAACCGGCAAGGTGTTACAGCAGAGAAGCCATATTCCTGTGCTTAAAGTTTTCTAATACAAACGATCTTTTTTTTTCTGGTTCTGGACATGCTACAGACCTGAAACTTCACATGCACACCTTTTAGACCCACCAGATACTAAATCCAAAGTAAAAATCAAAAAATCTCTTTTTTTTTTTTTTTTTTTAATTTTTCAATAATTGGCTTTTTTATCAAAAATGACAATTTTTAAGAACTTTTTTTGTGTGATTAATAGTTAATGGGGCATGACCCAGAACCCTAGGCACTTTTTAGGGGCATTTATTGGGTTTTAGGGCTTAAAAATGGTGTTTTTTGATTACAGAAGTTCGGGTCCCATTGATTTCAATGGGGTTCTGAAATCCGGGCCGAACTTTGGTGAAGTTCGGGTGTTCTGGTCGAACCGAACTTTTCAAAAGTTCGATCATCCCTATTCAGGAGTGGATCTCTGATCAAAAAAGTTTGGGAAGCCCTGCTCTAGACCATGATATAGTGTAAGCAG
>NC_138770.1:339149751-339329751 GCF_965119305.1 Pelophylax lessonae
CTTACACTTCCCTTCCTCAGTCCACCACAGTCAAGGGCACAACAAGTCCCACTGCAGAAGGCTACCTGCTTGGACTTGTAATCCTCTCTGTAGGGGAATGAGGAAATACTGCCTGCTATGCTAAGACTTGTAGTGCCCTCTGTTAGGGACTAAGGATTCCTCAGTCCTCAACATTCTAGGGCACTATAAGTCTCAGCATAGTGGGCTGTCATACCTCAGTCCCTCACAGCTCGGGTCAAAAACAACACAGTTAAACATCTAAAGGACAACTCCAAACAAAACTACCAATAATGGACAGAGTCCATATGCTCTATAATGTCAAAGACCCGCTACCACTCACCTTCCACCTCTGGTGCTGTCATTGTGTAGGGCAAAGGGCTCCATCTACACCATGTTTGGCTTTCATGTCAGATAGGCAGGACTTGCTCAGCTCCACTCTCTTCCTTGGCAATTGACTCTGGCGTCATTGTGGATCTTTCCTCCTCTAGAAAAGCCCCAGGGGCCCTCTCCTTGTCCCCCAGCCACCCAGGGCCTTCTTCTCCTCCTCCTCCACCAACCATTTTCAGACTCTTCCAACTTCCCTGGGGCTACTCAACCACTTTGCATAGTGGACACAACAAATCTATGACCAGCCTGCAAAATATCAAGTCTGGGCCTGGTTACCTGTATGTTCCGGGTCCAGGGCGGAGCTCTCCTCCCAGAGCAACAACTGATGATAGCAGAGTGAGTTGACCGGCCAGTCACTTCCTACTGGTGCAGGTACACACCTACCGATTCCTCCACATCTTAGGATAACATGATCAGACGGCCAATCCCCAGGCAGAGAAGGAGGAGTAAGTGTCAGCGGACAACAGACACCTGGCAGACGCAGTGAAGGGACTGCAGCACACTGCTGCAACTTTTTGATCCGAGGATTGAAAGCAATCTTTTACTTGGGAGATTTCCCTGACTGCGCCCTTCGAAATGTTGGTGCTCCGCCACTGGCCGCAAGGCCCCTGTAGGTGCGAGGCCTTAGGCGCCCGCTTAATTTGCATGGTGCCCTCCTGTTTTAAAACATGGTCAATGCATCTCATTGGTGTAAGTGCACTTCTATGTTCTGAATTGTAGGGGCATTGAGTATGGTGCTAGCATGATGAGAGGTTACTGCCTATTTGTGTCCATAAATAATATATAATGTTTTTCTTTTATTTTAGAAACCAGTGATCAGGATGTGGAGGCTCAGCCTTCTCAGGCCCCCTGTAAGTAATGTGGATGTGCTGTTGTGTTGTGTATTAGGTCGAACTTGGAGGAATGATTGTTTGTTTTGTTTTCTTTTGTGGTTGATGTAACTTCAGCAAGAGAGGAGCCTCAGGCAGGGCCAAGTCGCCTGGATCCGGGCCAGGAACAAACTGTTGGCCAAGAAGAGGCCAATTGGTCCGACTCGGATGAGGACCTGGGCTCTCCTCAAAGGGGAAGTAAGTATTCTACATGTGTTTGTGTGTTCAATGTGTCCTGGTAAATATAAGGGCTGTAATATATATATTTTGACATTGGGGTTTTGTAGCAGCTGACATTGAGGATGTTTGTTGTGGAGGACTGGGGAAGAGGGGCCACTGCTTACCCAGTCCACTGTAACTACTACCTTCAATGTTTCCAGACTACTTTCTGTGTGCCTTTATCAAATAGCTTTTGTTCAAGGATTGTATTTGTGTCTTTGTGTTTCTAGGAGATACAACGCCATCCCCCCATGAAGGGACACCATCCCCCCATGTAGGGTCTCCCCCATCCTCCCCCACTCCAGGCTCCCCTGAACTAGTCTGTAAGTACCTAAAATTAGATTCTCACATGAATTGTGTGTGCTAGGATGATGTGTATCTAGGATAATCTAAGTTGGAGTCAAAGCAAGTGTAGTTTTGCTATATGTGACAGGAAGGTTGGTCATGAAACACTCTTGCTTAACCTTCATGTTTGAAAGGTGGTTTTGGGGAGCATTACAGGACATGTTATCTTTTGTAAGTTATCTCAAGCCACCCTATTCTAAATTGGTGTTAGTTTCTCTACATTGGAAATGGTGTGCTTTGTACTTGTAAATTTTTTGGGGACATTGTAATTTAATCATGTCCTGATTTAGTCAACACTGAAAATGTGTGTTTGTCAATCTTTCATAAATACTCTTCCTCGGTAATGTACCACATTCCAGTTCACAATTTGTGTTCTTTTTGTGCAGTTTCTCCAGAGCCAGCCACGCCATCCACTTCAGGGGCCCCAAAAAAACCTGATGATGGTAAGTTGTGTGCTTTTCCAGTAATGTGTCTACTTAGTAAGTGGAGAAATGCTAACTGTGTATGTCCCCGCTCAGGCTTCAAGTTGTTCTAAAGGCAGCGGGTTCTTTATGTGAATGCATTCTATGCATTAGTATTCCAAGTGATAGGTGTGCATATTCCCCCTAAGACTTACTGGGACCATTTTTTACGGTCCAAATTTTTGCACTAATACTTGTCTGGAACAGACTCCCCCTCCTCCTTAACTGAGGTGACAGCATGCCAATATTGCCTCCTGATGCTGTCACTCCTAATCATTGAGACCATTGGAAGGGAGGGGGGCAAGGCTGGCTCACAGCCTAGTGCCTGAACAGGCACAGGGTGCTTGGCTTCATCTCATGTGCCTCCATAGCAAGCTGCCTGCTGTGGGGTCAAACAACAGGAGGGAGGTGCCTAGAGGTGTGTACAGGGGCCATGTAAAAAGGAGGATTGTTATTTCTCTTGTCCCCAAAAACCTAGAGAGTGTAAGTCTAACCTGATTAGTTTTCCGCAGCCCTCCCAAAATGATATGTTTCCAACACTTAGAACAGGCAGGGCTGAGGCACCAAAAACATCAGAAAAACACAATCAGCACAAAAGCAGGGAGTACGTATCCTTAACGCTACAAGCTTCACCCAGAAGAATGACGCTTGCACTGTACAAATCTGCATCACCACCATATCAATGTCTAAATAAAACTTTCAGGGAAATGTGGAGGGGTAATGAGTGGGTGTTAGAGCGTTTTCATGACTGCGTAACCTACAGTTAGCGTGAGTCCATTTGTTGATAAACTTTTTCTTCTCTCTTAACACAGCTGGGATGGCGGAAAGGAGATCAGGGGAGCAGACACATCTGCTCCGTCCAGAACTGGCCCTCAAAATTCCTAAGGGTGAGTCTCTACTATGTGTCAGGTTCAATCTATAGACAGTAAGAGGGAGAGAGAACGCTCCACAGATTCCAATGGTGATAGAGATAAATGTGTGCACATGTATCGTGTTGACCAATTGAACCCAAAACACCTTACATTCTTCAAAATGATTGCTTGTGTTTACATGCAGAAAAGCATTTTACTTAGCTTTGGTGGAACTGCTACTAACATTCCAAGCCATCTTATGTAACCTTTTGAACAATTTGCTGTGAAAGTTTGAGTTTAAGTTTTACAACAGCAATTTAGCATATTTGCTTCAGAGTGTTGATAAAAGCCAACCAATAGACTCCTAAGCATATTTGTTGAGGCACATTAATTACAATCCTTGTTTGGATCATTTTGCCTAAAACTAATTGTCATGTTTTTTTCTACCCAGGGCACACCCACCTCACCTACGAGGTCCTCCTGGATTATATGAGGTGGTGCGGAGACCGAATTCTCTATTTGGAACACCTTTGTGGCGTGGATCCAGACCCTAAGGAGCCATTCGTTAGGAATGTCACACCTTTAAAAAGATCCTAGTTTTTTTTTTTTTTTTTTGTTTACTTATGTTGCACGTTGCAACACAAAGAAATGTCACATTTGTAATTGTTGCCCATTATAAACAAAAATCTAACAAAAAAATCAAAAAAAGTTTAAAAAAAACCCCTTTTTTTTGGGACCCAAAAAAACAAAAAAAAACAAAAAAAGCCTTGTTTTTGGCAACCAAAAAAAATAGAAAAATTAAAAAAAAACCCATTTTTTGGGACCCAAAAAAACAAAAAAAAGAAAAAAAGCCTTGTTTTTGGCAACCAAAAAAAATAGAAAAATTAAAAAAAAACCCATTTTTTGGGACCCAAAAAAACAAAAAAAAGAAAAAAAGCCTTGTTTTTGGCAACCAAAAAAAATAGAAAAATTAAAAAAAAACCCATTTTTTGGGACCCAAAAAAACAAAAAAAACAAAAAAAGCCTTGTTTTTGGCAACCAAAAAAAATAGAAAAATTAAAAAAAAACCCATTTTTTGGGACCCAAAAAAACAAAAAAAACAAAAAAAGCCTTGTTGTTTTTGGCAACCAAAAAAAAAAATGTTTACAAAAAAGCCTTGTTGTTTTTGGTAACAAACTAAACCAAAAATGTTTACAAAAAAGCCTTGTTGTTTTTGGTAACAAACTAAACCAAAAATGTTTACAAAAAAGCCTTGTTGTTTTTGGTAACAAACTAAACCAAAAATGTTTACAAAAAAGCCTTGTTGTTTTTGGTAACAAACTAAACCAAAAATGTTTACAAAAAAGCCTTGTTGTTTTTGGCAACGGAAAAAACCAAAAATGTTTACAAAAAAGCCTTGTTGTTTTTGGTAACAAACTAAACCAAAAATGTTTACAAAAAAGCCTTGTTGTTTTTGGTAACAAACTAAACCAAAAATGTTTACAAAAAAGCCTTGTTGTTTTTGGTAACAAACTAAACCAAAAATGTTTACAAAAAAGCCTTGTTGTTTTTGGTAACAAACTAAACCAAAAATGTTTACAAAAAAGCCTTGTTGTTTTTGGTAACAAACTAAACCAAAAATGTTTACAAAAAAGCCTTGTTGTTTTTGGTAACAAACTAAACCAAAAATGTTTACAAAAAAGCCTTGTTGTTTTTGGTAACAAACTAAACCAAAAATGTTTACAAAAAAGCCTTGTTGTTTTTGGTAACAAACTAAACCAAAAATGTTTACAAAAAAGCCTTGTTGTTTTTAGGGCAAACGACAAAACCACAAATGTTTACAAAAAAGCCTTGTTGTTTTTAGGGCAAACGACAAAACCACAAATGTTTACAAAAAATAATTGTTTTTGTGAAAACCTTACAAAAAATGATGTCAAAACATAAAAAATGTTTAAAATGTTTATCTAAATTAAATTTAAGTATGTTGCTCTTTGCAACACAAATGTTACATTGGCAATTTAGTTCATTCTATTATATATTGTAATATATTTTTTGTACGCTACAGTTGGTAGACACCCACATGTGTTATTAAAACATTTATTTTATTACCCAAGTTTTCTTTTTGGTGTACACATCGAATGTCTTTTGTGTTGTATTTGTTTAGTTGAGTGGTGTGGTCTGTAATTGTTAGTATGTTGGCTTTGGTTTATGTTAGCCTTGAGACTTGTTTTGAAGCTACATTTGAAGGGAGACCTTTTCTTGGGTCGTTATGTGAACATTGAGTTATCTAAATTTACATGAAATCATATGTTTGGAGATCGAGAAGCACGTGTGTATAAATGCCTACATTAACCAGGGCCATTACTTGGCCACCAACACTCCTAAAAAACCAAAGAGCAAACACAAACTAATCATTTTGCATAAAATTTTATTTCATCCCCAAAAAAAGCACTATAATAAATCATATTGTGCCACCCTCAAATTTAAAAAAAAAATGGCCCCACAAATTGGCCAATGTAACAATCATTAACAAAACCAAAAAAAAAAAAAAAAAAAGAAATTAAGTTGGTGGTGGTGGTGGTGACTGAAGCAGTGTGGTGAGCAATGGAAAGGTTCCTGCCATCAAATGGTGGGCCAATAGTCCCATCTGCTCTGGGGTTAGCCTTAGAGTTCTGGTAAAGTGGCCCATTAGGATCAGATCTTGTGTCTGAGGCTGCTGCTGATGCAGGGTGTTGAACCCTGGAAATGTCCCAGACTGAAGATCTTGTGCCAATAGTCCCATCTGCTCTGTGCTCAGCCTAAGAATTTGGGTAACGTGTGCCATTACCATGAGATGGGATCGTTGCTGCTCCAAGGCTATTTGATGCTGCTGGTGGTGCAAGGGTTGTGAAGATGTGTGGGGAGTGGTGGTTGATTGGTTGTTGTGGTCCACGGTGCGGGGGCAAACGACATGTCGCATTGGTGACAAAAAAGAAGAACGGCCTGGGGAGGAGTGAAGTGATAAAGGTGTGGAGGGAATGTAGTCAGGTGGAAGGGGTACTGTGGAACCAGTGCGCATTGAGGTTGTGCAGGAGGATTGCTCATTGAGGGGTGTGGGAGTCCGAACGGAGTGTGAAGTGCTAGGAGTGGCTACAGGAGGAATTGTCCCATCCCCAGCTGCCTGACAAGTGGCCAACACTGGCATTACCCTTCCACTACCACAACCTGCAGTGGCAGGTGAGTGAGATGTTTGGGAGGGCTCTGCCAATGGGGCATCTTCAGATCCAAACAGGCATTGGCGTGTGGCCAGCACCTGAGTGTCAACACTTTGCCGATCCCGTTGATGCTGGTCTGCTAAACTTACCAAGCTGTTACGCATATCCTGATGAACCTGTAACATATCCTGGTGAACCTGTACCATTGTTGCTACAGATTCCTGTATGAGCCCGAGCAGACGTACTGCCTCAGTAGATTGCTGAGTACGCCTCCTTAACTCATTTTGGACCTGATACTCATCAAGCAGCCTCTCGGCTACATCCAGCATAGATGGACGAAGTTGGGTAGGTGACAATCCCTCTGCATCTAAGGCTACCTGAAAGCAGAAGAAATAGACCAAATCATTATCAAACATCATGACTAAATATTTCAGATTAGTTTGACAACTTAACACCCCAAGCAGAACGTTGAAAAGTTTGATGTGCTTCTAATGAGTACTTGTTCATTGTAAGATTATCCAAGCTAGCAACACTTCTGATAATGGGTACATATTATATTGGTAGGACTAATATGACAAAGGCAAAAAAGATTCAACATGAAGGTGTTCCCAATTAACCCTGGTGTGGTAGGTTGTTTATGCTTTTGGTAAATCTGTTACTACACCAATGACTTTATACATCTACGTATGTTGTCTAAAATCTTGCCATCAATCGGCTAGAGGACAACCCAACCAAACGATACCCATGAATTTGGACCTGGAAAATCAAAGACGGGCCGGACTTTAAAGATCCTGGATGTTTTTGGAACATTAGTGGCACACCAAATTATAACATAATTCCCTGATGTTCAAGATAGAACTCTTGTTGTGCTGGTGCATCGTCAGAATGTCATAGCACTAATTTAACACACACAATGTAAGCCACATCTAGTCCAAAATCAATGCTACCATTGAAATGTTACATGTGCACCTTGTTCCCTTATATCACATACCACAGCACTGGATGCAGAATCGTCGCCAGCTCCTGATCCAACTCCAGCTGCAACGTCAAGAGGGGCCTGATGTTCTTTTAAAAACAAAAAAAAAAAAACATGTTTAGTACATAACCTTAGTCAGTAATGATTATGGCCAGATTGCCCTCCTAGCTTCATGAATGAAGCATTGAGGCCAAACATTCAAAAGTGCTTTCCTGGGCTCATAGGACACTTGCTAAACCCTCCCAAAGGTTAAGAAGGCTTGGTCTGCCTACTAATGACGGCACCCATTAATGCTGTCAACTGTAATTTGCAGGGTAAACATCTAAAAGGCAACACTCTTTCATAAGAAAAAACATGTGTGTTAATGGGGTTAATAAGATTCCAAAAAACATTATTTGACTAGACATACCAACACCTTCCTCCAGGCCTAGCTGCACTGGGTGTGTTCCCTGCTGCGGATCTTCTGTAAAGGACATAGCAATATGAGCTATCTTGGAAAAAAAAAGATCTACATTGTTTGGCACAGTATGATATTGGACCTACCAGGAGGAGGGTCAGCACTGATGTCAACACCTGTGAGTCCGTCTGGTTCGCCAAGCTGCATGGGCTGTGGAGGGGCTGAGATCCGTGCTACAGATGAACAAATTGCAGGTTGGGGAAAACAAAAAAAGGACAATTGGAAGGGCAAGTATCAAATTCTATTAATGTCACACATAGGATAGTAGTTAATCTTTTCCAAACAACTCACACAATTGACATCCAAGATAATATCCTACCTCGGTGCAAAGCATCCGAATCTAAGTCCTCTCTGGTAAAGATGGTATCAGGTCCTATGATGTTCAAGAAAGGTAATTGATAATCCCAGAGAGAACTTCGTGCACGTTCATCCAGCCGACCTTGTCGGTCATAAAGACCCTCCGCAGCCCATGCAATTAGCTTCTTCCGAACGGACCCACAGATGTCGTTGACCTTCTTCCGCACACTGTCACGGTGGCGAGGTGCTTCACCCAGTGCATTTACAGCATCCCGGATTTCATCCCACAATCTGTTCTTCTCTGTTACTGAGTAAGACGCGGCCCTGGTCCCATGTATCGCCTGATATCTGGCCATATAGGCGTGGACCAGGGCACAGCACTGATTGTGGGTGAAACGGGGAAGCCGGGATAATGTGGACAAGCTGACTCTGGTGGACGGACCCGCTCCAGGACTACTGTCAGAAGAGCCAGCTTGTCCACTTGGTGTGTTACCACCTCCCCCGGCTTCCTCCTCCGGGATGGGGATGGTGGACTCCCTCATGGATACAGCTGGAGCCTCCCTCACACCAGAGCCAGACGATCTGCCCACCCTGCCCCCCCTGCCCCCCCTGGCCACCCTGGCCACCCTGGCCACCCTGCCCCTTCTCATCCTTCCAGTGGGTGGGGCCATGGGAGCACGAGGTGGGCAGAGAATCTGGCTGTCCAGCAGCAGCAAAGAGCCCCAAACTCCTAAATCTGAAATGACAAAAGAGAAAACAGAAAAAACAGGATTTGCAGATTGCTCTTCATATACAGTATAATTAGTGAACAGTTACAGAACACACTTACCTAATGGCACAAACAGACTTGGTGGTGGTGGTGGTGGTAGTAGTGGGCAAAGAGCAGAAGAGGCTGCAAAGAAAAGGAAAAAAAAAACACATAAGAGATCGCATATGGGTACAAATCACACGAGGCCCTCCAAACACTTACCAAATGGCACAAACACGGTGGTGGTGGTGGTGGCAAAAAAAGCAGAAGAGGTTGCAAAGAAATGGAACAAAAAAACACATAAGAAAACGCATATGGGTACAAATCACACAAGGCCCTCCAAACACTTACCTAATGGCACAAACACAGTGGTGGTGGTGGTGGCAAAGAGCAGAAGAGGCTGCAAAGAAATGGAAAAAAAAAACACATAAGAAATCGCATATGGGTACAAATCACACAAGGCCCTCCAAACACTTACCTAATGGCACAAACACAGTGGTGGTGGTGGTGGTGGTGGTGGTGGTGGCAAAGAGCAGAAGAGGCTGCAAAGAAATGGAAAAAAAAAACACATAAGAAATCGCATATGGGTACAAATCACACAAGGCCCTCCAAACACTTACCTAATGGCACAAACACAGTGGTGGTGGTGGTGGTGGTGGTGGTGGTGGCAAAGAGCAGAAGAGGCTGCAAAGAAATGGAAAAAAAAAACACATAAGAAATCGCATATGGGTACAAATCACACAAGGCCCTCCAAACACTTACCTAATGGCACAAACACAGTGGTGGTGGTGGTGGTGGTGGTGGTGGTGGTGGCAAAGAGCAGAAGAGGCTGCAAAGAAATGGAAAAAAAAAACACATAAGAAATCGCATATGGGTACAAATCACACGAGGCCCTCCAAACACTTACCTAATGGCACAAACACGGTGGTGGTGGTGGTGGCAAAAAAAGCAGAAGAGGTTGCAAAGAAATGGAACAAAAAAACACATAAGAAAACGCATATGGGTACAAATCACATGAGGCCCTCCAAACACTTACCTAATGGCACAAACACGGTGGTGGTGGCAAAAAAAGCAGAAGAGGTTGCAAAGAAATGGAACAAAAAAACACATAAGAAAACGCATATGGGTACAAATCACACAAGGCCCTCCAAACACTTACCTAATGGCACAAACACAGTGGTGGTGGTGGTGGTGGTGGTGGTGGTGGTGGCAAAGAGCAGAAGAGGCTGCAAAGAAATGGAAAAAAAAAACACATAAGAAAACGCATATGGGTACAAATCACACAAGGCCCTCCAAACACTTACCTAATGGCACAAACAGACTTGGTGGAGGGGGGGTGGTGTAATCCTTTATAGGCAAAAGGAGGCTGCAAACATTAAACATACATGAGAAATCGCATGACCTACATACGTGCACATAATAAATTACAGTTATCAGGAAAGCAAAAATGGTGTCTTTGGAAGCTGGGAAGGTAAGGGGGCAGGTTTAGATGCCAAATCTAGACTGCACACCTTTAACAAACATGAGAAAACACATGTCCAAACCACATGCACATGGGGCCAACTGCCAATGATTAAAAGACACTTGAGGGGTTCCCAAGCTATTGTGGGTTGGAGGGGATTCACCATAGACAACTTAAGCACACCCAAGATAAGTACAAATTCTCTCCTTCCTTTTTTTTGGGAGAGAGAGATACAATTGTCTTACCTCCAGATAATGTAGGTTGTGGGTCACAGGGTCTTGCTAGCACATAAGAAACATCGATCTATAACATCCAGCAGCCATATTGGCCATGTGCTCCTTTTATAGCTGGCTCACAGGTGTGATAATTAGCGGCCGTTTCTATATATATCTGCGCATTCGCGAATTTGCGCGTTCAAAATGGAGGACGATATCCCAGACGCATTAGATGGTGCAATGCTGGCATTTATCGGTGCCTTGTTTGAGGAGGCCCTGGCACAGGAGGCAGCAGAAGGTGGGGAAGCTGCAGCAGCAGCAGCAGCACCTCCAGCAGCAGCACCTCCAGTCCGTGTGCCCTTACCTCGCCAGCCACGCATTTTTGCTCCAAGGATCTATTTGGACAAGCTGCGGGATTCTGATGTCAGGAGGAAGTTCCGGCTCGAGCGAGGAACTATTCTACACCTCTACCAGCTCATAGCAGAGAAAATTGACCCGGACACACAGCGCGGCCATGCGGTGCCCGGCATGGCCAGATTGCTGGCCACTTTGTATATTTTAGGGCGTGGCAGCTTCCAAGCCACTTCGGGAAGTATCATGGGCATTAGCCAGCCCACAGTTTCAAGGGTGTTCATGTTGGTCATTAATGCCATAGTGGATATAGTGCCCAATTTTATCCACTGGCCACAGAATGAAAATGAGTGGAATGAAGTCAAGTTGGGTTTCTACCGGCGGGCACACATGCCGCAAATCCTAGGGGCAATCGATGGCACCCACATAGCCATTAGGCCCCCAAGGAGCCACGAAAGTGAATACCGGAACCGCAAGCAGTACCACTCCGTGAACGTCCAATTAGTGTGTGACGCCAAACAGCGCATCATGAGTGTCAACACTGGTCACCCAGGGTCGTGCCATGATTCCAGTATGTTAAGAACAAGTACTCTGTACGAGGTGTTTGAAAGTGGACAAATGCCCGAAGGGTGGCTTATTGGTAAAGTATTTTGTCTTAACAACATAAACTGTAAGATTACATAGACATAGGAATAAGCTACATCGGTGTACACCCTGATTTAAGCAAAGCCTACCTAAAATGGATGTGTTAGGAGTTGTCAGGCTGTTCACACACAACCAGATCAGCAGCTTAGCAGCTCACAAAAGAAAGATTTGCAAAGTTGTCTTTGAGTCCAATGAAGGTGGTTAACCAATGTGTAAATGGTGTCCTCTAGCCACCCAAAGAAAACCTACAAATGATTCCAATGGTATTGCCATATCCCCAAAGTACTTTGCATAAGTGAGTCAATATTGGTTTCCTCACTCTAGTTGCAGATATATTCCAGAAGTAAGACCTAGGCTAATGTAATAGGAACAAAATAGGGGCCAAGTTGTAACTTGCAAGAGAAACCCACCACTTTGTGTGTCCTTTTTCCCATTTGTATTAGTGATTTAGGCAGTTAGACAGAGTTGAGATGTTTCATATGATTTTTTGCAAACAGACGAGCAGGTTGTTTAGTAAAATGCCTAATTGTCTCCCATTTTGAGGAGTCATCTAAAGTCACATGATATGAATAACTAATGTATATTTTTCTTATTTTTCAGGGGATGCTGGTTACCCGCAGCTGACGTGGCTGATGGCTCCAATCAGGTACCCCCAGGGCCCAGCAGAGAGGAATTACAACAGGGCCTTGCGGAGAAGCCGGAGTATCATTGAGTTGACCATAGGTCTTCTCAAGTCCCGGTTTCTCTGCTTGGCCCGGCCTGGGGGTGAACTCCTGTACTCTCCTACAAAGGCTTCCAAGATCATCTTGGCGTGCTGCGTGTTGCACAACATGTGCGTTGCCCGGGATGATTCTTGGGAGCTGACGGAGGAGAGGGAGCCAGAGGTCCGTCAGCCGGCGGCCCCCAGGCGGCGGAGCACCGCTGCCGGTATGGCCACCCGGAATACCCTGGTTGCTAGCCACTTTACATGTAAGTACTGTAACCGGTCAAGATAGGGCATGTGTATTAATTAGCTAGTTAGCAGAGGTGCCACTCACAGGGAGACAGAGGGTGATTATCATCTGCCAATGACACTTGCCATTGTAGATAAAGTGTAGTCAACATTGGTAAAATTGTGTTACTTGAGCAAAAACATGCACCTCTAACCATAAACATGTTGGTATTGTGAATAGTGTAAAGGGCTGAGAAGAGCTGGCAGGTGTTTATTTGTGTCTATGCCACCTGTGTAGTTATTGATAACATGAACGGCTGCTTGGTATCTTATGGTGTTGTAATTTTCCAGAACATCAACATCTTGGAATCATGGCACGTACCATGGGAAGCCTGTGGTGATGGGCTGTCTGGCGTCACAGGTGTGTATTCAAATGTTTACATTAATGATTTCTGGTTTGTGTAAGTTGGCATAAAATGTGTTATTTCACTCGTGATGTCGAAATTAAATGAAGTTCAGAATGAAGCAAACAGGCATTAAGATGTGATTTTCATTATGAAATGTCTTATCCTTTGTTTTATTTTTCCAGGAGTGGTACTGCTTGCGGGTGTAGGTGGTAGAAACCCACCTTGATGGACTCCACTCATTTTCTTTTGTGGTCAGTGGATATTTGGTAAGGCACATGGCCAATGACCAACATGAACACCCTGGAACTTCGAAAGTGGCTTGGAAGCTGCCCAGCAACCTTGCCATGCCTGTCCCCTATGAGCTGGTAGAGGTGCAGAATGGATTCTGAACTCTGCCGGAAGTTGTGGAAGACATCAGAATCCCGTAGCCATGGAGCAAAGATCGTGGTCTGGCGCTGTAAAGGCACACGGACTGGAGAGTGACAATATTCTTTTGCTGCATCCCTCCTTCTGCTGTCATTCTCAAATAAATAAATACATTAGAATTGAACATGTGTTTTTTTGTTTTGTGTGGGTGCCTACAGACAAAAGGGCCATCCACACTGTAAGATTTAGAGAAGACTTTATCCTTCCGATTGACATTTTCTATGTAGTGCAAGGGCCTGCCTGATTGCATCCAAATTGAAAGTGTTGAGGTTTGAGCTTATATTATATGGTTTGGTTAAGTCTACAGGAAAAAGTCTAGACAAATTGTTAGTGTATGGCCCATTAAGCTGCCAAGGCCGGAGTTTTGCACTTTGCATGCTGCTTGTACTGGTGATGTGAGGGGTTGTAATGTAGAGTAGGGATGTGACAGTGTTGTGTTGAGGTGTGAGGCAAATGTAGTGTTGGACTATGAGGGTCTGTGTTGTTGAAATATGGAGAGAGTCCAATATCAGACACCTATGTTTATTGGTCAAGAAATTGTAAGAACCATGGTAAATATGTAAAGAATTGCATCTCGATAAAACTAGGACCACACTCATAAAATCAAAATTGTGTTGTTTCCATTGATGTGCTTGAAATTTGGGTAGGACACCCCCCTCCCCCCCCAAATTCAAGATAGTTTAAAAAAACTGTTTAAAAAAAATGAGAGTGAAAAGAGATCCCAAGTGTAGTGATGTGATTTGAACCCATGACGTTGTGAACTGCAGTGAAGTTGCAAAGCACTTAGCTATTGTGCAGAATAAAGCTGTATGGTGGAAAAAAAGGAGTGTGTTAAGGCAAAAAAGCACATATAGCTAAAGAACTAAACATTGTATGGAATGTGGGAAGAAGACCATGGTAAAATTGTGAGGTTTCATCTTGCCCTGAAGTAGGGTAGGGGTTTGGTCACTTGCCTTTGGTACTTTCCTTCATAAGATCGATTCGACACACAGACAAGATCAAAAAAACACTTAAAATGGTGTAAGCTTGCAAGCGCTTCTGAGTGTAACATTATTTAGCAATATATATGATGTAATCCGTTACATTTTAGCAATATAAACAAAAAAAGAAAATAAAAAAAGTAGGTGGAGATGGTAAGCCTCGAACCTACAGCAGAGGGAGATGAATTACAGACATGTGATGTGTGCACTAATCCACTACCCCACATCGCTATGTGAAACTGCTATAAGCACGAAGACATAAGTTTGCGAATTGGCGAAGCCGCGATCGTAAGTGAATCCCGCTGACGGCGGAATTCATTATTGCTGTTTTACTCGCCAATTCGCCGCAGCGCCAGTTAATTGATTTGAACGCGGCGAAACTGAAACACGTCATAGATGTTTGAAGCTGCAGTTTCTTTAAATCCGGCCCCCCATATCATGTTCCTAGCATAAATAACTACACCTATACAGTGATGTATGTAATAGTATGCTGTTGGAAAACATCTATAATATAATAAGATCAATGTAGAAAAGATTGGGAAATGTAACTAGTATTAGCTTAAAGAGAATATGTAATTTTGACCTGCATTGGCAAAGAGAGTCTCTTTCAATCCACCCCTGGCATACTCCATGCTCCATGTCAAAAGATATAAGACCTTTCCTAGGGTTGATGAATGATTGCACAGGCCCAAGCACTGCCCTGCCCAAGCACTGTTAGGCCGGCCATATATGGTTTAGCAGGAACCAGCCAGGATTGGAATCATTAATGGGCAGGCTGAATGTACCAGGTTGATCGATCGATCAACTTGGGTACACCCAGCCTGCCGGATTCCCTTATGATTTTCGCTAACAGCTGCTATAGCCACTAACGATAATCACTATCTTCTTCCAGCAGGGACAGCTTCCTCTGCTCCCCCCTCCCACTGGGACAGGGCTGTATTTACATAAAGAATATTGGAGATGCAGCTCCAGGCCCCTTCCTTAAGATAGGCCCAGCCCAGTGGTTGAGGGAGTCACTAATGCTGCCCTGCCCTGCTCTGTGTGTGCAGTGTACACATGATTAATATGTAAATCACAACAACATAAAATATGTAAATCAGGAGGTATTGATATGTAAATTGTTACAGCATTCATAGGTATGTCAAGCTCCCTGGTGAATTCTGCCCACATTGGGGATGTACAACAAGCCCTGCCTGTCACAGTCGTTGAGCCTGCCATCAGCCTGTACTGCAAAGGTGAGCAGAAGGATGGGGGGGGGTGAGGGGTGTCCAGAGATAAATAGAAAAGGGATTACAGTTTGGAGGCACACGTGACCAAAGAGTGAGTATGCAGGGTGGCCTAGGGTGCAAAGATGAGCAGGGGCATGTAGAGTTAAACAGAGATGAGGGGGTTTGGGATACAGGGGATGGTTTGGGGTGTAGAAGTCAGCAGGGGGATTTGGGATGCACAGGTGTAATGAGAGGAGGTGGACATAAATGCAGAGATTAGCAGAGAAGGGTCTGTCATAGTAATTACCCCTGTGATATGGTTGGTAAGTGTAAGGCTCCATTCACATCATGCAGATGTGATCTTGCTCACGCTCCTCTCTCTCACCCCCTCTCTCTCACACCTCTCTCTCTTTTAATCCCCATCCCCTCTCTCTTTGATCCTCTCTCTCACCCCCTCTCTCGCTCACCCATCCTTTCTCTCTCTCTCTCTCTCTCAACCTTCTCTATCTCACCCTCCATGCCCCTTCTCTCTCTCTCACTTTACATCTCCCCCTCCCTCACCCCCCCCTATTTAATTTAATTTGTTTTAACAAAAATGTTTGCATTTTTATTTTACTTATTTCCATATAAGCCCCATTAAAATCTTCAGCACCTGGCCCATGATTCTCCTAATCCAGCCCTGGAGCAGACAATTGCTAGGCAGGAGGAATTCTTCTGTCAGAATGGTTTGTGTTGATGGGGGAATTGTGTAATTTTTTTCCTGCAACCTGTGTCTGCAGGAAATATTTTTGCACTATGTATGGACTGCCTTTATCTATATCTTTGAGAAACAGTCGTTATTCTGATTCAGGCGCAGATTTTTCTACTTCACCTGCAACAGCAGAGTAGCTTGGTCAGGAACCTTGCATTCAAACCACACCCCAGGATGCTCTGTGAACAGTAAACTAGTAGCAGTACTGTACACTAATAAAGTCATTTTCTCTTTCCTCTTGTCTGCATGTTTATTAACAATTCTCATGCACTGCCACAGATCCTGCTCCTACTTCATCCATGCTTTAACACTGTTTCAGTTTGTGAATTTTTACTTTTGAGTATGAAGGAAAATATCCCCAAGAAAACTGAAATTTGCAAAGGGCTTTTACGTACCTGTAGAGATGGATTGGGTAGCAAGGGGGCACACACAAGGTAGGAGTAGGCACTGCCATTCACCTGTATGTGATTTGTTTACGTATACAGAGTTGCTTTGCAATTTGCAAAGGGCTTTTACATACCTGTAGAGATGGATTGGGTAGCAAGGGGGCACACACAAGGTAGGAGTAGGCACTGCCATTCACCTGTATGTTATTTGTTTAGGTATACAGAGTTGCTTTGCAAGCACATTGCATATTAGTGAATAGAGTTGAGCGGACACCTGGATGTCCATGTTCGGCGGGTTCGGCCAAACTTGAAAAAAAAGTCCGGGTCCGTGTCCCGGACTTTTTCCGAACTTTACCCGGACACTGAACCCCATTGAAGTCAATGGGGACCCGAACTTTCAGGCACTAAAATGGCTCTAAAACACCAATGGAAAGGGCTAGAAAGCTGCAAATGGCAGCAAAACGTAGTTAAGAGCATGGCAAGTGCTCTGCAAACAAATGTGGATAGGGAAATAACTTAAAACAACAAAAAAAAACAGAAAAATAAAAAATTTTCTTCATCTGTGAAGGACGAGGCCCATATGGAGTAAGAGGGAGGTTGAGGTGGTGGTGGATGTGGCGGTGTAGGTGGAAGCGGCGGTGGAGGAGGACGAGGTAGCCAACACTGCTTTTTTTCAGTCATTTTAAATGAGGGTACACCCCAAAAGAGTGAGAAAGATCAAAAATATAACAATGGCTGGGTAAGGTCGGTATCCATCTCTATTCTGCACAAGGTACGGAAAAGTCCTGTGGGATCCATGCCTGGTTCATTTTAATGAACGTGAGCTTGTCCACATTGTCTCTGAACAGGCGGCTGCGCTTGTCTGTGATAACGCCCCCAGCCGTGCTAAATACACGTTCAGATAATACACTGGCTGCAGGGCACGCCAGCACCTCCAAGGCGTAAAGGGCAAGCTCAGGCCATGTGCCCAATTTGGAGACCCAGAAGTTGAAGGGGGCAGACCCGTCATTCACTACATGTAGGCGTGTGCACACATACTGCTCCACCATGTTGGTGAAATGCTGCCTCCTGCTAAGACGTTCCATATGAGCTGCTGGTGCTGCTGTTTGTTATGGCGTGCTGACAAAGCTTTTCCACATTTCGCCATGCTAACCCTGCCTTCTGAGGTGCTGGGAGTGCCCTGGTTGCGTTGGCGACCTCTTCCTCCTCCTCCTCTGCCTTGACCTTGTGCTTCCACTGTGGCCCGCTGTCAGGTGGGAATGCCAGCAGCATCGCGTCTACCAGCGTGCGCTTGTACTCGCGCATCTTGCGATCGCGCTCCAGTGAGGGAATTAAGGACGGTACGTTGTCCTTGTAATGGGGATCCAGCAGCGTTGCCACCCAGTAATCAGCACAAGTTAGAATGTGGGCAACTCGGCGGTCATTGTGGAGACACTGCAGCATGTAATCGCTCATGTGTGCCAGGCTGCCCAGAGGCAATGAAAGGCTGTCCTCTGTGGGAGGTGTATCGTCTGTGTCCTCTGTATCCCCCCAGCCACGCACCAGTGATGGCCATGAGCTGGCCTGGGTGCCACCCTGCTGTGAACATGGTTCCATCTCCTCCTACATCTCCTCCTACATCTCCTCCTCCTCATCCTCCAGAACTGTGCCCCTGCTGGACAATTGTGTCCCTGGCGTTTGTGGGTGCAGGAACCCACCCTCGGAGCCACTTGCGAATGACTGCCCTGAAAGCCTTGGAAATGTTACCTCTTCATCCTCCTCCTCATCCTGTGCCACATCCTCTTCCATCATCGCCGAATCGTTTTTTGAAGGAGGCATAGAAGTGGGATAGTTAAGCTGACAACTGCGTCATCGGCACTGGCCATGTTGGTGGAGTACTCAAAACAGCGCAACAAGGCACACAGGTCTCGCATGGAGGCCCAGTTATTGGTGGTGAAGTGGTGTTGTTCTGCAGAGCGACTCACGCGTGCGTGCTGCAGCTGAAACTCCACTATGGCCTGCTGCTGCTCGCACAGTCTTTCCAGCATGTGCAAGGTGGAGTTCCACCTTGTGGGCATGTCACATATGAGGCGGTGAGCGGGAAGGCCGAAGTAACGCTGCAGCGCTGACAGGCAAGCAGCAGCAGGGTGAGAACGCCGAAAGTGCGCACAGACGGCCCGCACTTTCTGCAGCAGCTCTGACATATCAGGGTCATTTTTAAGGAACCTCTGCACCACCAAATTTAGCACATGCGCCAGGCAAGGGATGTGCGTCAAACCGGCTAGGCCCAAAGCTGCTATGAGATTTCGCCCGTTATCGCACACCACCAGGCCGGGCTTGAGGCTCGCTGGCAGCAACCACTCATTTGTCTGCTGTTCCATGCTCCTCCACAACTCCTGCGCGGTGTGTGGTTTTTCCCCCAAACAGGCAAGTTTTAAAACTGCCTGCTGTCGTTTACCCCTGGCTGTGCTGAAGTTGGTGGTGAAGGTGTTACGCTGACCAGATGAGGAGGCGGTAGAGGATGAGGAAGCGGAGTAGGAGGAGTTAGGAACAGGAGGCAAACTGAAGCGCCCTGCAATCCTCGGTGGTGGAAGGACATGCGCCAAATTGCTATCCGCCTCAGGCCCATCCGCCACTGCATTTACCCAGTGTGCCGTTAGGGAGATATAACGCCCCTGACCGTGCTTACTGGTCCACGTATCGGTAGTTAGGTGGACCTTTGCACAGATGGCGTTGTGCAGTGCACACCTGATTTTTTCCCCCACTTGGTTGTGCAGGCAAGGGATGGCTTGCCTGGAAAAGTAGTGGCGGCTGGGCACGACGTACTGTGGGACAGCCACCGACATAAGGCTTTTAAAACTGTGCGTCTCCACCAGACGGAATGACAGCATTTCAAAGGCCAAGAATTTTGAAATGCTGGCATTCAGGGCCAGGGATCGTGGGTGGGTAGGGGGGTACTTCCTCTTCCTCTGAAGTGTTTGGGAGATGGAAAGCTGAACGCTTCCACGGGACATTGTGGAGATGGTTGGTGACCCAGGTGGTGGTGTTGCTGACAGATCATCTGTTTACCGGGTGGCAGGTGCCGGTATCACTACAGAGGTGGATGAAGAGGCCGAGACTGCAGCAGAAGAGGAAGCAGGAGGAGCCAGAGACCTTTCTTGGTTTTGAAGGTGTCTACTCCACTGCAGCTCGTGCTTTGCACTTAGATGCCTGATCATGCAGGTTGTGCTCAGGTTAGGCAGTAGCAGGCGTAGTATCTAGGGCACGGCCGCTCCGCTTCTGCACCCGTCTCCCTCTTCTGCTGTGCTGGTGGCTCTGTGCGACTACCGCCTCTTCCTCCAAACTACTCAGGTCACCTGCATGACCTTCATTCCATGTGGGGTCGAGGACCTCATCGTCCTCCACATCATCTTCCACCCAGTCTTCACCCCTGCCCTCCTTGTCGGTCTCCACAATTCTGAGTGCCGCAGCAGTTGGCACCTGCGTTTCGTCATCATCGGAGACGTGCTGCGATGGTCCTTCCATGTACTCATCTTGAGAAATAAGTGGTTGGGCATCGCTGCACTCAATCTCTTCCACTTCTGGGGCAGGGCTAGGTGGATGGCCCTGGGAAACCCTGCTGACAGAGTCAACAAAGAGAAGAAGAGACTGCTGCATGACTTGGGGCTCAGACTGCTTGCCTGATTTGCAAGGGGGTGAGGTGAAAGACGGTTGGACATCGGCTGCAGGTGCCAACTCTGACCTTTCTGCAGTAGACTGGGTGGGAGACAATGTGAAGGAACTGGAGGCACTGTCAGCAACCCAATCTACTATCGCCTGTACTTCTTCTGGCCTCATCACTTCTAGAGGCGTATGATGCCCTACCAAATACTGCTGCAGGTTCTGTCGCCTACTCACACTTAAGGAAGGTGTTTCACTTGCGCGTGTAGCTGGCAAAGATCGACCACGTCCTCTCCTTGCAACAGGAGCTCTACCAGCAGCACCACGACCCAGGCCACGGCCCCTATTTGACGTTCTCCTCATATTTCTGTAATTTATGATCTTGCCCTAGAAAGCTGTTTATTGAATAGCGGAACAAAACAACAACAGCCGCAATTTAATTTTTTTTACCCCAAAAGGGTGTTTATGAAATAGCGGAATAGAAAAACAGTATACAAATACAACGGGTGTATCTCACAGTCAAATATGCAAAGTATGCCGCAAATTTAATTTTTTTCACCCCAAAAGGGTGTATATTGAATAGCGGAATAGAAAAAAGGATATAAAATGGTGTATCTCACAAGTACAAACACAGACTAGGCCCCGATTACAATTTTTTGTACCCTAAAGGGAGAATGAGGAAGAGGAGTAGGAGGAGTTTGGAACAGGAGGCAAACTGAAGCGCCCTGCAATCCTTGGCGGTGGAAGGAGATGCGCCAAACTAATTTAAAAGGTGTATCTCACACGTACCGATACAGACTATGCCCTTATTTAATTTTTTACACTCCAAAAGGGTGTATATTGAATAGCGGAATAGGAAAAATTTTATAAAATGGTGTATCTCACACGTACAAACACAGACTAGGCCTCGATTACAATTTTTTGTACCCTAAAGGCAGTATGAGGATGAAGAAGAGGAGTAGGAGGAGTTCGGAACAGGAGGCAAACTGAAGCGCCCTGCAATCCTCGGCGGTGGAAGGAGATGCGGCAAACAAATTTAAAAAGGTGTATCTCACATGTACCGATACAGACTATGCCCTAATTTAATTTTTTACACTCAAAAAGGGTGTATATTGAATAGCGGAATAGAAACATTTTTATAAAACGATGTATCTCACACGTACAAACACAGACTAGGCCCCGATTACAATTTTTTGTACCCTAAAGGCAGGATGAGGATGATGAGTAGGAGGAGTTCGGGACAGGAGACAAACTGAAGCGCCCTGCAATCCTCGGCGGTGGAAGGAGATGCGCCAAACAAATTTAAAAAGGTGTATCTCACATGTACCGATACAGACTATGCCCTAATTTAATTTTTTACACTAAAAAAGGGTGTATATTGAATAGCGGAATAGAAACATTTTTATAAAACGATGTATCTCACACGTACAAACACAGACTAGGCCCCGATTACAATTTTTTGTACCCTAAAGGCAGGATGAGGATGATGAGTAGGAGGAGTTCGGGACAGGAGACATACTGAAGCGCCCTGCAATCCTCGGCGGTGGAAGGAGATGCGCCAAACAAATTTAAAAAGGTGTATCTCACATGTACAGATACAGACTATGCCGTAATTTAATTTTTTACACTCAAAAAGGGTGTATATTGAATAGCGGAATAGAAACATTTTTATAAAACGATGTATCTCACACGTACAAACACAGACTAGGCCCCGATTACAATTATTTGTACCCTAAGGGCAGGATGAGGATGAGGAGTAGAAGGAGTTCGGAACAGGAGGCAAACTGAAGCACCCTTCAATCCTCGGCGGTGGAAGATGTGCCCCAAAAGATTGGAAGGTGTATCTCACACGTACCGATACAGACTATGCTGCAATTTAATTATTTTTACCCCAAAGGGTGTAGATTGAATAGCGGAATAGAAAAAATTTTATAAAACGGTATATCTCACACGTACAAACACAGACTAGGCCCCGATTACTATTTTTTGTACCCTAAAGGCAGGATGAGGATGAGGAGTAGGAGGAGTTCGGAACAGGCAGGAGGCAAATTGAAACACCCTGCAATCCTCGGCGGTGTAAGATGCGCCCCAAAAATTGGAAAGGTGTATCTCACACGTACCGATACAGACTATGCCGCAATTTAATTCTTTTTACCCCAAGGGTGTATATTGAATAGCGGAAAAGAAAATATGATATCAAAAGGTGTATCTATCTCACACGTACAGACCCAGACTAGGCCCTGATTACTATTTTTTGTACCCTAAAGGCAGGATGAGGAGTAGGAGGAGTTCGGAACAGGCAGGAGGCAAATTAAGGCACCCTGCAATCCTCGGCGGTGCAAGATGTGCCCCAAAAATTGGAAAGGTGTATCTCACACGAACCGATACAGACTATGCCGCAATTTAATTCTTTTTACCCCAAGGGTGTAGATTGAATAGCGGAATAGAAAATATGATATCAAAAGGTGTATCTATCTCACACGTACAGACCCAGACTAGGCCCTGATTACTATTTTTTGTACACTAAATGCAGGATGAGGAGTAGGAGGAGTTCAGAACAGGCAGGAGGCAAACTGAAGCACCCTGCAATCCTCGGCGGTGTAAGATGCACCCCAAAAATTGGAAAGGTGTATCTCACACGTACCGATACAGACTATGCCGCAATTTAATTCTTTTTACCCCAAGGGTGTAGATTGAATAGCGGAATCGAAAATATGATATCAAAAGGTGTATCTATCTCACACGTACAGACCCAGACTAGGCCCCGATTACTATTTTTTGTACCCCAAAGGCAGGATGAGGAGTAGGAGGAGTTCGGAACAGGCAGGAGGCAAACTGAAACACCCTGCAATCCTCGGCGGTGTAAGATGAGCCCCAAAAATTGGAAAGGTGTATCTCACACGTACCGATACAGACTATGCCGCAATTTAATTCTTTTTACCCCAAAGGGTGTAGATTGAATAGCGGAATAGAAAATATGATATCAAAAGGTGTATCTATCTCACACGTACAGACCCAGACTAGGCCCTGATTACTATTTTTTGTACACTAAATGCAGGATGAGGAGTAGGAGGAGTTCGGAACAGGCAGGAGGCAAACTGAAGCACCCTGCAATCCTCGGGGGTGTAAGATGCACCCCAAAAATTGGAAAGGTGTATCTCACACGTACCGATACAGACTATGCCGCAATTTAATTCTTTTTACCCCAAGGGTGTAGATTGAATAGCGGAATAGAAAATATGATATAAAATTGGTGATTTTTCAATATCACAGCAGTGTCTTATGTCAGTCAGCTCTGCAGCAGGCTATGAAGGGGAAAAAAAAGAAAATTCCCCTTTAAGTTTGTAATTTTTAAATAGATTAGTACAGACTATGCCACAATTTATTTTTTTTTAACCCAAAAGAGTGTATATTGAATAGTGGAATAGAAAAAAGTGTATAAAATTGAAAATCACTCAATAGCACATGTGAACACAGCAGTGTCTTATCACAGTCAGCACTGGAGCAAAAAGGCTATGAAGGGAAAAAAAAAAAAAAACCCTTTTAACTTGTAGTAAAATAGATCTAAGATGAACGCTGCACACAACTGTATGATAAAAATAGATTTTTTTCTCCCTCCTCCTCCTCCTCCTCAGTGGGCTCAAGTGAGGGCAAAAAGATTGTTCACTGCACCACCCCCCACACAGCAAAATCTATGTATACTGTCCCTGCCTAATCTCTCCAGCCTGGCCCTAATATGCTCGATAAGATTGTTCACTGCACCACCCCCCACACAGCAAAATCGATGTAGAAGACTGACCCTGCCTAATCTCCAGCCTCTCCCTAAAATGCTCTAATAACTCTCCCTGCCTGCACTCCGACCTGTCCCTGCATTCTTTTCGGACACAATTTTTCACAGAATCACTGCCTGTCCCTAATCAGCAGCCAGCACGTATGATGTGTGCTCTGTCCCTACACTACAGCAGAATGATGCGCAGCGCGCTGTGTCCAGCTTATAAGACCTGGGTCACATGCTTCAGATGGCCAATCACAGCTACTAATACATTAGTAGGCATGGCTGGGATGGCTTAAGGCACACCAGTTAAACGCTTGTTGATTGGCTATTGAAAACCCGCCATTAAAAGCGCGCCATTACATACAAAACAGGAAATAAAATGACCGAACACGGATTTTAAACCCGAACATACAGTAAAGTTTTCGGGTCCGTGTTCGGGTAACAAAAATCCAATTATTCGGTAAGAACACGAATAATACAGTCCGTGTTCGCTCAACACTAGTTATATAGATGTGGAATATGGGCTATATTGGCCGCTAGGTAGTAAGCGTGGAGGTTAGGAACATATAACCCCCCATATATTTTGCATGCAAATATAATATATGTACTAATATGAGGTCAGGAAAAACCCCAGATGAAATTCAGAGTTTTGTGTTTGTGTTGGTGAATCCAAAGTATATGTGAGGGGATGGGGATGGGCTGCACTCGAAAAACATATAATTATTAATGAAGATAAGTCATCTGCACAGCCTTAATTCTGCCAAACCACAATATAGGGAAGTGAGCCTACGAATCAAGCATGGACAAGAGTTTCCAAAACAATAGAGGATAATTCATTTAGTGCAGTCCTTCGTATGTAGGGGACATGCGGAAGCCCTGATATGGCAGATTAAGTAACCATTGGAAGGGTAAGAAACTTTGCAGGGTATCACAGGAGAGGGTTACCGACATGGCGTTTGATTTAGCAGGGTTAGTATGCAAACCTAAGAGCATAGCAAATAAGTTTAGGAATGGAGAAAGGTTTGACAAATAGGGTGATGTAATGGACTTTAAAATATCACTAGCAAAAAGTGAATTTCTATGGGAAAAATCTGAACCTCTAAGTCCTTAACCTCTTGGCACCAAGCGCACATAAATATGCACCCTCTCGGCATCCGGGCTTTGGTGACGAGTGGCCACATAATGGTGTGCAATAGCGCCAACAGAGCTGTGCTGAGAGAACACACCCTGCGTGCTCCCTGCACACTGTCCGGTGGCTCATCAAAAGCTCCCAGTCGGTGCTTTCAATCAGGAGTTTTCGGCTCATGTGACCGTCGTGACAGCCAATCATGGAGGTCACATTACCATAAGCCCCGCCACGCCTCCTTGCAATCCAAACCCTTTAAAAGGCCAATGGAAGACGGCTTCAAAGGGTTAATGTCTGGGTGACAATGTATTGCTTCCACAGTGAGCATTTTAGCCAAAACAAACAAAAGTGGGGAAACTGGGTAGCCTTCCCTGGCTTGCCTCCGAATAGGAAAGAGGAGAGATTCAAAACTGTAATATTTCACTTTGGCCTGAGGAACATTGTACAAAGCTGATATCCATTGTGGGAATGTTGAATAATAATGTTGAAGAAAATCAGTAAGTAAAGGTCAGGAGAGGGTGTCAAATGCCTTTGTTACAGCCAAGGACAGGAACATCATCTCAATGGAGTGTTGTCTAGCTGTATGGGCAAGATGTATCACTGGCTTTATGTTTTGGGAAAAAGCTACCTGATCCCTTTTAATTCCAGCCAAAAAGCAATTAGGTTGATTTGCTAAGAATTTTTAAAGAAATTTCATATCTATGTTGATAAGAGAAATTGGTCTGTTGTTGGCCCATGAATGAAGGTCCTTGTCTGGTTTAGGAATTATGCCTACATTAGCTGTAAAGAGAGAGGGCAAAGAAGAGCCCCTCTTCTTCACAGAATTATGCATTTTGGTAAGGAGAGGAGTGACAACATCAGCCGGCTTCTTGTAATAAAGCTGTGTATTTGTCCATACCCGGATGTTTGCCAGATTTAAAATCCTAATCATCGCCTAAAACTTCAGAGACTGGAACATCCCGGTCAATTAGATTCCTGCAATTCTGTCAATTTAGTAAGAGAAAGCTTAGCAAGAAAGCCATTAATAGCTGGGGTGTCTGAGTACAAATAGATAAAATGGTGCTTGAACTCTACAAGGACCCGAGTGGGTTTGCTATTAAAACATTGCGCCTAGTGTGCACAATAATTGCCACATGTTTGTGAACAAACGTTTTCAGCCTATTGGCTAACATTGTATCAGGTTTATTTGCTTTACCACTTCTGACAAGTCTATTGAAGGGTCTGTTCTGCCGAGTCTGTAAGGCATAGATCTAGTTCACTTCAAGCTTGATCTAGTGTTTTACAATTAGGAAGGGTGGGTGAGTGTTTAAACATGGCCGAAGCTTGTTATAGTTGTTGTTCTAGGTGTTTGTTTCTGGGCTCACTCTTTAAGCTTAGAGGTGAGTTTTATGATGTATCCCCGCATCACCACTTTTTAGGCTTCCCAGAGTGTACCTGCCGAGGATATTGAACTGGGTAAAATTTTTGTATGAGGTCAGCCTGTAGGGCTGAGATAGAGAGTAAAGAATCTTTCAAGACCCCAGGAGAATGTGAGCGTTTACATAGTAAAGAGTGTCAAATAACCAGCATCTTACCAGGGGACTGCAAGGATGGAGGTAAACTTTACAAGGGGAAGGTGTTTCTCCAGCATACATAGATGGTCTATTCTAGAGTGAGAGTTATGAGGAATAGTGAGTGAAGTCTTTCACCAAGAGGGGAAATTCTCTCCAGAGGTTGACCAGTTCATAAGCAAAAGACATAATACATTGCTTAACATCATGTGAAGGGGAATACGCCTCAGATGGCTACTTGTCCTGCTTAGGATTGAGTATCAAGTTAAAATCACTAGCTAGCAACAGAGTGCACACTTGGTGGGTGGCCAAGAGCGATCAGACATGGGTAAGAAATGGACCAGGATTCAAGTTAGGAGCATACTATATAAGTATTCTGATCTCAATGTCTTGTAAAAGGCCTTGGAGAAGTAGATACCTGCCATTTGAATCAGTGTTTTGCATCTCTCTGGAAAGGTATAAGACCCCTCCGTTGTTTAGTGTGTGCAATCACCTAGTGCACAAGGGGGTAATGGGCATCAACATATTTGGGGGGGGGGGGGGCAGGTAAGTGTGTCTCCTGTTAATCCAGCATTTCCTAAGATATCAGAATACATTCATTCTCTTTTGCAGAGAATTTAATCCTTGAAAATTTAAGGAAAGCCAAATAAGGGTCATTTGGGAATGCAGAAGGGAAGCACATCAGGAGGATCCCCTGGGACCAGAAAAGTAGGAAAACTTCCTGGCTGCCTTTAAAAGCTGAGCAAGTGCTCAGAGGAATTGCTGGTTTGTCTTTCAGCTTCCTGTACCTGAGTTCCTGTTTCCTGTTTGATCATCTACCTGCTGTGACCCGGATTGACCCTGACCTACTCTGCTCTTCTCCTGGACCCGACCTTGGCTTGTTTTACGGACATTGCTCTTGCCTCCTGTGTTTGACCCTCTGCCTGCAAACCATATTCACCTTCAGTCTCCTGTGCCTTGAGCCTCAGCCTGTGACCTGGATTGTCTGCTTACCTGTGTTTGACCCTCAGCCTGCTCCGGACTTTCTCTGCTGGATCCTGACCAGTCTCTGCTCCAGTTCTACAGGACCTCCACGCAAGCTCTACCCTGTCTGCTGGTAGCTTGTGCCTCTTTGTGCCATCCACCCTCTGTATCACCTCCAGAGGGGCGGAGTGCGCTTAGTTGCAACAGCGAACCGCTCTTGGCATCTCGGCCTCGGTGAGTACCTCTATTCTGATAGAAGAAAACAAAAACAACAAAAAGGGTGTAAGGTAACAAGAGGTGTCAAACCGTGGACCAGATGGTCCATAAGTGGGCTAGTAGGTGGCTATTCATCCATAGGAAGCCATGGGTGGAGCAAGAATACAACTAAACTGCACAGCAACACAGAGGCACTTAAGCCAAAAGAGACTGCATATGGAAAAGTAGGCTACTGAGCCAATTAAAGATTGAAAGAAACAGCCCAACAGATAGGTGCATAAAAAGCAATAGAACCAGTTCAATGAAGTCTTATCTAAGGAATCATGGCTTAAAAAGTAATCAGAGGAAAAGTGGTTAGAGAAAAGCTAACAAACAAAAAAGATTCAAAAAAGGGGGGGGGGGAGGGGAAGGAAGGGGACAAAAAACAAAGAGGGAAAAAGGGGGGAAATAAATCGTTTCCAAGGTACGTAAGACATTGCATAGTTAGAGTGAGATGTATAAGTCAATATATTAGATGGTGGACAACACTATCTCCCTAAAAAAGGAGTGAACAAGAATAGAGTCAGTGTGACATCTGTGCATGTCCACCAGCCGCCACTGTAGTGCAAAGATAAAATTGCATCACAGTACAATGAAACAATAGGAACTTCTGCATACAAAAAATATTTGTATTAGGAAATGGTAGTCAGGATAAACACATTAAAGTACCCCAAGAGCAAGGTCTCCCAAAACAAGGAACATTTATTTAACTATGCATATGAACACTGAACAACAGAATGGATCTCTATACAGGGAGATCAGGTCAAGAAAAAAAGAGGAAAACACAATGTCAATTGTTAGGGTACTTAGCCAGGTGATACTTTCTGAAAACATTGTACTTGGAACATAGAGCCTGGGAACTTCAAGAGATTGTTGAGAAGACCTCCGGATGGCCCTAGACAGCAGTGCTTGAAAGGAAGGCTGTCGGGATGGTGTAGTTGAAGAGGGAAAATGAGCTGCCTGTTGTAATATTGCAATTCAAAGTGCAGTTCCTGGAAAAACTATCATAGGTCTCCCGCAGTAGATGCCTGGAATTGATGATTCTGATAAGTAAAGGAGAGCTTGAACAGAAACCCCAGCTCTAAATTATACTGCAAGACTGGAGATTTTGAAGATAGGACTTGATATTTCTTAATTTGGTGATGGTAACTGGAGAAATATCTGCAAATAGCTGAAGAGGATTACCTTGGAACACAAAATCTTGGTGGTCTCATAAGGCCTGTAGGAGTTTCTCCAGAGTGCGAAAAGGTTGATGATTAAGTCCCTGAATGGTACATAAGGCTGTCTTCAGGTTAGGAACTAGGGAGGGAAGGGAGAGGAGAAAAAATATTTCTCAAAAAGAGTCAACTGGGGACACCTGGGTATACTGAGAAAAAACACTTTATTAAAGTAATTGAAAAATCATTGACTGGCAAGACAAAGACACAAACTCACATAAAATGCATGGTTAAAAACAAGAACAAGGGATCGCTGCAATGACCAGAAAAACATTCCTAGGCTTGTAAGGATGTGGAATATTGTGGCTGTAAACAAATAGAACCCCAGGGCCTGGGATTAAGCACCGTCACAGTATGGACATTCACTTCACAAGTGGAGGTGGTCTAATGGATTAAGACCCAGAGAGCTGCAGAAATATCCAGCAATAGGTAACACAGTCCTTAACTGTTATCAGGACTGTTAATGTCCTAAGTTCATGTACACCCAGCAAACATCAGGAGTGTCTTCCTCTATACATTTAAGGACTGTGTTACCTATTGCCAGTCAATGATTTTCCAATTACTTTAATAAAGTGTTTTTTCTCAGTATACCCAAGTGTCCCCAGTTGACTCTTTTTGAGGAACATTTTTTCTCCTCTCCCTTCCCTAGTTTCTAGTATGACTGTCAATGGACTGTAACAAGCAATTGCTTGTTCATGTGGGTGATTGGAGATTGGGGTTGCATTTAATACTCCCCCTCTTAATAAGACCATTAGGAATGAGCAACCTTTTCTGTTTTTGTCTTCAGGTTAGGGCCCAGTGAATTCTGTCAAATTCCAATCTTTCCTAGGGGAGGTCAGGGCAAGCTCTTGTGAAAATGGCAGTAAATGTACCATGTAGATCAGGTTATCCCTGTTGGTTTGATTCTTCATGTCTTCTAGTTTGTCTCAGAGGAGATTCAATCCTGTCTGAAAGTTTTCCTCTTGTTCATGTCCCTCAAGGACTGTAGATGCCAAATCCACGTACTGCTCAACTTTTGTGAGATGGCCGAGTTCTTTGAGCTCTTTATTCAGATCAAAGGAAAGCTTGCGAGAAGCTGGAGCAATCTTCTCCCAAATGATCAATTACAATTTCTGCAAAATAGTGTCTGCAGAAGGCTCCTGGGGGCTTACCAACACAGAATGGTATTGCTGCCAGATGTACTCCAAGAAGGCCGGGTCATCCATGGGCAGCCTCTTGGTCTCGTCTGGAGCTGGAGGTTTGGGAGTCATCTTGGCAGCTCTCACAACTGGAAACAATTACGGCTCTGGCTGTGGAGTGCTCTTCTGCTTTGGAGGCCTGTGCATACCCCCAGGGTGAATAGAGGATCTGAAAAACAAACACAAAAAAGGGCGCACCAGCCTAGCGCATTATACTCAGCAAGCTTTTAATAATAATAGTTTAAAATCAACTACTCACAAACATGCGTGGTAGGTCAGCATATAGATTCCAACAGAACGGCATCAAAATAAAAGAATCCGATATTCCATATGAACGGAAGGCTAACGCGTTTCGAGGCCCAGGGGCTCTGAGGAAGAGGCAAGGCCTCAAAACGCGTTAGCCTTCCGTTCATATGGAATATCGGATTCTTTTATTTTGATGCCGTTCTGTTGGAATCTATATGCTGACCTACCAAGCATGTTTGTGAGTAGTTGATTTTAAACTATTATTATTAAAAGCTTGCTGAGGATAATGCGCTAGGCTGGTGCGCCCTTTTTTGTGTTTGTTTTTCAGTATCTTTGACCACCCCGGTCGTAAAGGGCAGCAAGGCGTAGCCATATGGGATGCCAAGTGTAGGTTCCCAGATCGAAACAGCTTGAGGACCTGGTTTTGAGTGCAGGAGCAGGGTGCTTAGTATCACTCTTTTCTTTTTTGAATAGAGGATCTCAATGCTCAGTGTAGTTTTAGGTACAGGACTGCTGGTGAATAGAGCTCAATCTGCTCAGTCGGCTCAGAGCAGTGGGGTCAGGAGTCCATATTCTACTGCTGAGCATGTGTCCCTCTATTTAGCTGATGGTTTTTTGGGAGTGCTGAATGGAGGTTTTAAGAGACTCTTTTACTTTGGACATTCAAGGTAAAGTGATAGTCCTTTCAAAGTCCACCTACTGCCACACTTAACTGTGTCTCCCACTGCTCTATTATTATATAAACACAATAGTGTAGCGCTAATAACAAATCGTGAAGAGTAAATAATTGTGAAAAACTAAGACATCAACCTGTGTCAAAAAACTTAAGTGCGGCTTCAATAAATATAAATGAATAAAATAAATGAAACAAATAGTCCAAACATGTAAGTCCCAGAATGGATGATAAATTGACAGTTATAATCCAAAGAAGGAGTTCCCAACAGATGGTGAAGCAGAAGGGAAGGCACACCCGTGAGAGATGTAAAAATGTGAATTTACCAAAAACTGTGGGCCCCCAAATTAATGGACTGGCCAAGGGGAGCTTTATGGTGGACCAATAATCGATCTTGCCTCCGGATGCACAGGGGTTAAACCATGAACTCACAGGCAATTCCAAACCGTTGTAAAAGCCATACAATAGGAAGGAAAGTAGGGAAAACACATAGCGTAATCCAGTATATTATAAAAGCTATTTATTGGTATTGCACTTACAGCAAAATGGTAAAAACAAGCAGAAAGGTGAAACCGCGGCATTCCGCAAAGTTCCAGTGTAGCCGGCGTTCTAAGGGGCATGGTCAGCCTACCGGTTTCGTCATATGTGACGTCGTCCAGGGCAGGGTTACCGGACACCGGCGCCACGCCAGTTAAATTGGTCTATGACGCTTCCACATCCACAACCACAATTTTGGGAAATAACCCAACGTTAAAATATAAAAAGGAGTTACAAACCATTGTAGATAAAGCCTTTGATGATAGTATATTAAACGCTAAAGAAAAAGCTTTTCTCATTCCTTTGGCCCCCCGTTAACCGGTCATTTATTTTCTCCCTAAAGTACATAAGAACCCAGTTAAACCACCGGGACGCCCCATAATCAGTAGGATTGATTCACCTTTGCTCCCGTGTTGGGAAATATGCGGATGAGTTTTTACAGCCACTTGTATCACAAATGCCATCATATTTAAAAGATACCACCCATGTCCTTAATATCATCAGAGATGTGACATGGAAAGAGGGTATGATCATGGCTACAGCTGACGTAATGTCACTTTATACCATCATCCCCCACCATCTGGGATTGGAGGCAGCTCAATATTATTTAGACAATAACAGCTGTCTGGAGAGTGAACAAAAATCATTCATTTTGAATATTTTGAATTTTGCCATTACTCATAATTTCTTTTGGTTTAACAACATTTATTATTTACAGTATCGTGGCGTGGCTATGGGGGCAAAATTTGCCCCTTGCCTAGCCAATTTATTTATGGCTAGGTGGGAGGAGGATGTCGTCTATAATGACCGGCCGCCACAGTTGGTTTTGTGGCGGAGGTATATAGACGACATCCTCCTCCTTTGGGATGGAGATCAAGTCTCCCTTGATTCCTTCATGTCAAATTTGAATAGTAATGACAGGGGAATCAAACTTGACTGTACCAGCAGTACAACACAGATCAGCTTCTTGGATTTGAACCTGATAGTCGATGGGGATAGGTTAGTCACTTCAACCTTTTTTAAAAAAAAACGATGGGAACGGTTTTATCCCTGTAGACAGCTGCCACCACAATTCGTGGTTGGGAGCTGTCCCTAAGGGACAATTTATGAGACTGCGGCAAAATTGTACCTGTTTAGATAGTTTCGTTACGCAGGCCTCAGAATTGAAAACCAAGTTCCTTGATAAAGGTTACCATCATGATATTCTAGACAAGACTATCAGGGAAGTGGCTTGTATGGATAGATCGGTCCTGCTTGCCCCAAGTGCTAGAGAGAGTCGGGTAAATAAATCCTTTAAAAACTGTTTTGTAACCTCATTTAGTACACAGCATTATGTAATTAAAAAAATCATACGTAAACACTGGTCAGTTATTAAGGGTGATCGAATCTTAGGTCCCACTCTCCCTGAACAACCTAATGTCATCTTTAGGGGAGCCCCTTCTTTAAGACATCAGGTGGCACGCAATGTCATTGAAAAACCCACTAAACCCCTATTTTTTCCTGAATTTAGGGGCTTCTACCCTTGTAAGAAATGCAACATCTGCACTTTTAATACTTTCAAGGGTAGAAAGATAGAGAAAATTAAATCTCACATTATGGGGAAGGAATATACCATCAACTCCTTTATAACCTGTTCTACAAAGAATGTTGTCTACATGCTCCAATGCAAATACGGCAAACAGTACATCGGCCGTACTTTGTGTACTATGCAGATACTATGCAGATACGCACGTAGCCAACATTCGCAAGGGATTTCTGGGTCACAGCGTCTCAAAGCATTTTGACATGTGTCACCGTCGAAATCCTCAACACACTCTCTTTGTTGCTTTTGACCGTTATATTTCCCACTGGTGAGGAGCGAACATTAAAAGAGAACTATCCCGTGCTTAAACATGATGGATTTATATCCTTAAAACCCTTATGGGTTGAATGTTTAGAGCAACCAGAAACAGACCAGTGGCCTGCTGGAGGTCTTTTTGTAGGGCTCTGGCAGTGCTCGACCTGTTCCTCCTTGCACAAAGGAGCAGATACCGATACTGCTGATGGGTTAAGGACCGTGATGGGAGACATAGCAAACCTTCTGAATGGCACATATTGATGTGCCATCCTGGAGGAGTTGGAATGCCTGTGCAACCTCTATAAGGTCCAGGTGTCACTTCATGCTTCCAGTAGTGACCCTAGCCAAATGAAAAACTAGTGAAAAACAGTGAGAAAAGATGAGTAGAGAAAACAAATGTCAGTGACCTGCACCTGTAAAACCATTCCTTTTTTGGAGGTTGTTTCATTGTTGCCCATCAAGTGCACATGTTGTTAAACTCATTAACAGCAAAGCAACTAAAACTGATTACCAACCTTCTCTGCTACTTAACTGACCAGATCAGTTTAATTGGCTTGATGCTATACTCTGAATAAAAAGTGTTCCTTTAATTTTTTTGAGCAGTGTATAAAAAATACTAAATTCTATTTAAACATGGATTAAAATATATAAAAATAATTGGACTGAAAAAACTCATAAATGCATGATAACTTGGAGTATGACCACCTCAATGATTTGCACCTAAATGGGGAGAGTGTAACTCCTTTGGGTGCGAGAATGGGTAGACGGTTGGAGGAGCTTTTAAGGATCCGAAAAAAAAATATGCCATGCAGTAAGCCAAGGTAGGTACTAAATATAGTGGTGTATAGAAAAGGAGGGGGGTGGAGCGTGACTCAAACCAGTTAGCAAAATAATAAAATCTAGTGCAAAATTCAAAAGCATGTACACAAATGCTATAATTCTTATTAAAAAAACTAATTGTTATCCTGCACTACCTAAAAATGGAGTATAACGGCTATAATAATAATATAATGGCTAAATAATTGCTAATATAATGGCGGTATAATGGTAAATAATGGGTTGCCTCATCCAACCTAATTGTGTTCCCACAAAGTGAAGTAAATAAAAAGTGAAAATGTTGCTGCGCCTATACCCTGTGTGCTATATGTATTATCAACATACAGAAACTTTATACCATGACCTGCATAAAATACAATTAAAGTGCTTTTGCATGCATAACTTTCTCCAAACAAATTTTTCAGTGCAAAACAAAGTATAGTCCTTAAACATTTAAAACCATATAGTTTAATTAATTTACTGGTTCTCAACAATGTGATCAGGTGCTAGTGCTTGCATTAATTAAGTGACTCACCAGCAATAGGATCCGAATAAAAAGATTCGGTGCTACGTTGATTCCCAATCCCCTTCCAAACTACGTTATCTCCTTGACTTATGTGCTGTATACTGTATATTAAATCATCAACATAAAGGCTTTTTACCATGACTTGCATACAATATCATTAAAGTGCTTTTGCATGTACAGTAAATGTTGATGGTTTAGTCAACATTGTTTACTCAACAATGGTTGCTGGTGAATTAATTAATAATGCAAGCATTAGCATCTGTCATCTGGATCAAATTGTTGAGAACCACGCTATATGGTTTTAAAAGTTTAAAGACTTTTTTGAAGGACTATACTTTATTTGTTTTGCACTGAAAATTTTTGTTTGGAGGAAGATATACATCCAAAAGCAGTTTAATGATATTGTAAGCAAGTCATGGTATAAAGTTTATATGTTAATAATACATATATCACAGAGGGTATAGGCGCAGCAACATTTGCACATTTTACAATTCTTGCTAACAAAATGGAGGAACATGAACTTCTGATACTTGAGGGGGATCTTGACATTGGAATATTCAAAGCCTAGTTAGACAATTCACATGACTGGGCTGTAAATATCTAACAATCTGTGTGTTTTGGAGTAACAAGATAGGTAAATGGTGAGGGGGCTATGTCTTCATGTCAAGAACAATCTGGAAGTCAACGAGAGAGAAGACATCACTAATGCAACTTGTGACAATATGATAACAAGGGTAATAGATTTATAACATTTAGCAACTGATGCATCCCTATTTATTGAAGCAAACAATCTCTCTGAAGTCCTTGCCTTTGGGACCTCTGCTCTATCACCTGAAAGGGCTTACTTACAGAGAAGGGGAAGGCCAATAAATTGTGATCCATGTGATGCTGCCAGAGTTTCTTTCTGTTTGTTCATGGGTTGGTACATGAATGGCTCTATGATTAACCTGCACCTGGTGCAGAGACATAAGTGGGAGCAACCAGATATCGTGCAGAGGAGATTGTTTGCATTTAATATGCTGCACTGAGTCCTGTATGATACTAAATGGGACTAGATTGACTCTACAATTGTTCTTTCGTGTAGATAAACTCAGCAACCAGGTGAGGGCAAATAAAATGAATCTTGAATTTGTCCAAGGAGTATGCATGTTCCTGTTCCCCCAGCTGGGATTTACAATTAGTCATTTAACCATTAGATAAACAATGACTAATGAAAGAAAAGGCAAGCTATCATTCAATGCATCTGCCATCACAACAAACAATAAATAAAATATATTATAACAGATAATGAATCACAAAAATAAAAGAAATACATGTATACTAAAATAATAGCAGAATATCAGTCAAGTCAATTCAAACAAACAGCTGCAAAAACCTAATATTTTCAGAGCAGGCGCAGATCCAGGGGGGCAATGGGGCAATTGCTCCCCCCGAGAAAATATTACTGACTTTGAGTCTGAGGATCCAGGTGCACCTCCTGCTCTGGGATGGTGAGTCCGCAAGCCCAGATTGCAGGTTCCTGACCCGCCATCCCCAAGCATTAGTGTGAAGAATGGAGCCGGCACTAGAGGAAGCAGAGACGATGCTTCCTGTATAGCGCTGACTCCTGTCACAGGCGGAGTGATACCAAATGTACTCCACTTCTGCCTGTGACAGGAGCGATGCAGAAAGCATTGGCTCTATTCTCTACTGCAGCCGCATGATTCCTCTAGTGCCAGTGTGACACTGATGCTCAGAAATGTTGCCAGCATTACCAGCCAGCACTACCAGTCAGAAGTACCAGCCAGCAGTACCCACCAGCAGTTATAAAAAGATTTTTGTTACATATGAACTCAAGTGACAAAATGGCGTTCCCGAGCTCGATTGAAAAACAGCTAGTGTGTAGTCACAGCAGGGGATTTTCAGCTGAGCTCAGGAATGCCATTTTGTCACTGGAGTTCTTTTGTAACAAATATATTTTTATTAGTCCCATCAATACTTTACGGGTATCCATTGTGTGTTTTTATTCTTTGATTGTTGTTTTGTCTTCTCCTAAGAAATATTTAATGAATACAATTTCTATTTTTATATAAATTCATTTGGATTGCCTTAAAAATCCCCTACTATGAGGATTTAATATGTTTTTTTATGATTTATCAGGGATGATGGCAAGCACGCCTCCAGCCACCAAGTCATTATAATTTACAAAACCGCTTCTCTATCCAATTTGGTATATAATGCTTTAGCCAGTATCTTTGTATATAATTTAATATCTTTATTTATTAATGATATTGGGCTGAAGCTAAAGCATAATGCTGGATCTTTTCCCTCTTTAGGAAGGACTCATATGTAAGCCACATCTCTCTGCCTCTTTCAATAGCATTCATATATGCCTGAAAATAAGGTGTCAGAATATCCTGAAATGTTTTAAAGTATAGGGATGTATACCCATCTGGGCCTTGATTCTTTCCTACTTTAGAGCTTGTAATTGCTGCTTCAATTTCTTCTTTAGAAACTTCCCTATCCAGACTACTTATAATTTCCTTTGATAATGCAGGGAGTATTAACTCTCTCAAATACTAACCAATATTATTTTTCCTAGATTGAGTCTCCTTAAGGTTTTGAGTTTTCTTTACTTGGTAAAGCTGTCCATAATACTGACAATTTTTTTTTTTTTTTTAATATCGCTCATGGAGTGCTTCAATTCTCCTTTTTTATCCTTGATTTTGGCTAGGGATTTCACAGATTTTCTTGACTGTATTGCTCCTACCAACAATTTTCCTGGATTGTTTCCCATCTCAATAAATGCACATTTAGCATCTTGTTCCATCAAAGCTTTTAAGGTTGCTTTCAGTACAAATGGTGTATTAAACCTTATTGTGACTCCCTTCTTTTTTTTAGGGGAGTAGCCATAGTACATGTAGGAAAATGTTTAAAACTAAAGTTAATTCTAGAAGACCATTTCTGGTGAGTTTCTTGCAGCATCACTACATTAGCAGCACACCCCTTAAAATCCTAGAAAATCTGATGTCTCTTAGTGGGGTTATTCAAACCCCTAACATTATATGTAATTATTTTTAATGGGGCCATAATCAAGGTACATAAACAGTAGTAAATCTACTTCTAGGGTCCCAGGAATACACTATTAAAATAACAGACACAATTAGAAAAGGGGGAAAAACAAGACATATTAAAAAAAAATAAAAAAAAAAAACCTCCAAATTTAGGCTTCCCCGAAAAACGAACAGTTCCTTTATTGGAATACATTGTAATCCAATGTTATGTTCGGCCCTGCAGTTGTCCCTTTGGATGGGTGGGTTGAATCCCTTTAAACATAACTCCACTTTTGTTGAGAAAAAAAAATTCCCCTCTGGATGATCTATGTACATTACAAGAGTTTTAACAAACTTTGTTGCAGATTCCAACCTTTTGTTATTCTGAAGAAATCACTGTTTGTTCCTCTGTACCTCTGTGCTGAGTGAGTCTAATGGGAGTGGATTCATAATTATCAACCAGCTGCAGTGCTCTAATGAGTAAAATGTCAGGGTCTGCATCCCTTTAGATATGATTTCCTATTGGGAGTATCTCACCAAAAATTACATTATTGTTGCAGGGGATGCCAAAAATCGGATTTGTATCTTAGTGTAGACTTCTGGGAAAATCAATGAGCCAATCACACAAGCAGGAAATTATGTTTCTGGGGGGCATTCTGTACACATTCCAGCCATGCCAAACATGTAACTAGGGATATACCAGTCAGACAGTTTTTCCGCATACAGAGGATCTGTAGGGAGGATGCTGACTTAGAGAGAGAGCTGTCCTTGCTGCACAATAGATTTAGACAGCAGGGTATCCAGAGTGGACCTTAGAGCGTGCTTACAGTATTGCTATTATATGTAGTTTCCAGTGGCGGCTGGTGCTCCATGGGCCGGGGGGGGGAGGCGGACCACACCATACCCCCCAGACCACACCAGCTCGCACACCCCCCCCCCATTGCCGGCTTGCTTACATTAAATCGATAAAGATGCCCTGGAACACTCCTGCCTGGCCCCATTAGAAGCCTCCCATCAGCTTCATCTTCGGCGGCAGGGGCTTCCCCTGGCGGCGGCGGCTTCCCTAGCGTCTCCTTCCTCCTCCTCCTCATTGGCCAATAGCATGGCCTCTCCTTTTGGCCAATCGGGAAACAGGTCTCATGACCCACTTCCTGATTGGCCAGGAGGAGGATCGGTGTGACAAATAGCGAATTTTCATTCGCTATTGTCACACAACTGGGTGGGCTCTGGGCGCAGTGCTCTGTGCCCCGAGCCCACCCTTTTTTTTAGCCTGTGAGAGCCTCTGATTCTAATCACATAGTTAAAAAAAATCCTAATTGAACTCCATGTGTCCTGCGCCCCGCATATAGATTAGGGGGCCGGACGCATGAATAGGGGAGGTGGCGCCCCTGTGCCCCATATACACCAGCCACCACTGCATTATACACAGTATATAAATCCTAATTCTGGTGAACATTTCTATTAAGAATAGGAATAATCTTTTGCCTTCATTGTGATATTTTTGTTGGTATTTGTTGGCCAAATGTCTAATTTCTATTTAAAATAATTTAGTTGTAATTGCACTGCATCAACACTGGAGAATATGCTACCACTAAAATCTCAATAGTTCAATGCTTTTTTATACTTTGTTGTGATATGTTGTTAAAAAATCTCCAGTCATTCAGACTTATATCCAGAAGTATGGCAAAAGAGGGTTTAGGGTTATATTAAAGGGAATATGAAATGGTATTTGTATCTAAATGATTATTTGCTTTGAACTTGGGTTTATATCCCTCATTTTACACAATAATATATCAACTTCCCTAAAAAAAAATACATATATATATATATATATATATATATATATATATTTGTTTGTTTTTTTTTTTTTGTTTTTTTTTATTATAGGTGTAAATTATTTGACATGTGGGTTATTTTTTACAGTGTACAGTTATTACAGTGATTCCTCAAAGCACAAACACTATGCAATTACATTATTTATTGCTAAATTACTATAAAATTTTATCACTCAATAATACTGACATTTCTCATAATTGTTATTACCTATTCTTTGAAAGACACCACGTAAGTGTTATATAGTGATTTAGAGGCATTACAGGAAAAAAAGCTCATCTTTACATAATGAGATTGATTACCACACAACTGATCATCCCTCAAAAATGGTGCAACATAAAAAATAATGACTTTCACCACTGGCATGCAATGAGGCAAATGGGGTGTAACATGTCATAAATCTTTGCTATAACTTTGTTACCTAGCTAAGACATGGCTTTTCTATTGTATGTCTTGTATGCAAAGACATAGAAATACACATTTTGAATATTTTTAAATCAAAATATAAAATGCAACAAACACAGACACATTTAAGATGCATGTTAAAATACTGGAACAACGTAAATTTTTCTAACCCCCAGTAATTATTATGAACATGGTGTAAATGAAAAGGGCAATGAGTGTTCCTTGTATCTTTCAGATAGATAGATAGATAGATAGATAGATAGATAGATAGATAGATAGATAGATAGATAGATAGATAGATAGATAGATAGATAGATAGATAGATAGATAGATAGATAGATAGATAGATAGAGATGGTTTTCAATTTTTCTTTTACAAATAAATATGTGAAAAGTGTGGCGTGCATTTGTATTCAGCCCCCCTGAGTCAGTACTTTGTAGAACATAAAGTAGATACCATTCAGACACAAGTATTTAGATACAAATATACTAGGTATAGTTAGTCTAAAACAAAAATATGAACTCTTACAACTTTATTATAAAATGAAAGAGCAGAGCTATTGCCAAATTAGAAATATCAAAGAAGGAGGTCAAGGAATTGAAGAGCAAACAAGATACACAGAACTATTAAAAGCTTAGGAGACTAGCATATATTGATGGACTAAAAAGAAGTAACCGGTGGGAGCTCTATCTGAGGTGAAAGATGAAAGAGTGACTTGTCTTTTCCAGAGATGATGTGGATAAAACTAGTACAAACTAATGGGCATGGTAATCGCACTGCTTAATGGCCGCTTGATCCAGGAGCTCCACTTGACCGCTGGGGATTGCCAAATCTTACAGAGCCCCACGCACTCTACAACAGACATGACACACCTTAGCCCAGCAAGCTGGAAGGTTTATTCTCCCAGGTGCCCTGCTGTTCTCTGACAAAATTGCACTGGTGGTAGCTCCCAGCACAGAGCTGGAGCAGAAATGGACTGAGCAGGCAGACAGATGGCACGTGAGGAGGACCTGCTCAGCTCCCCGCCATAAACACCTCCATCCGGACCTTCTACCCTATCCACCAGATTTCCTGCGAAGTCTAGACCTTGCCAAGACTCCTCAGATGGTGTCACTGGGTCCCTGGACAGGAAGATGAGCACCCAAAGCCTAGAGGAAAGTACAAGCACTTTTCTTTATGGCAAGAAGCACGTAATACCCATGCTGACATGTTTGTGCTCAAAAGACGCACTTCCACCTCCATGCTACTCCTAAGTGTACACATAAAGATTTCCCAAATATCTACCTGGTGAATGCCACCTTGAAAAGAGGGAGTACTTCTCACTAATTGCTCAGTGTCCTGTGTAAAATCATCTCTGATACTGAAGTTTATTGTATATACCTTGGTTGATTAGGTCACCGTATTGTGATGAAGCACTTCAGGAGGCAGGGCCACGTGACATCATTGTGCCCGTTTATGTCTCTTTTGGCCAGCTTCAGCATTCATCCAGGAATGCTCATCCTTAAGGGGACCCTTACTTATACCATTGTTGCTGTATGCAATTCATCTGGTGTACTGGATGTTACAAGTGCACTATATTTGTGAGTAATTTTAGCTATTTTTAATAGATCATGTATCTTTGATACTGCACCATGAGGGTCTCCCCGATTTTTTCATGCATTTATTGTGACTGGAGTCTCGCCTTTTAAAGTGATACAATATATCATATCAGTGGGTCTGAAGATACCTGTGGATTAATACCCAGTTACTGGGACAAGCATTTTTAGACCTTACCATTTTATAGGTCTAAATGTGAGGTAAGGGCCAGAGTGTGAGGTGGTGGTACACTGTGGTGGAGGATAATGGTTGGAGCCGTTTCTTCACGCAAGATTTTTTTGGAAGTTTTGGAGCACTGCCTTTATGCCACACTAAGAAAACACAGACCCTCTAGATACTACCCCTTTTAATGCTATGGAAAGAATCTATATATATATATATATATATATATATATATATATTTTTTTTTTTTTTTTTTTTCACTAATTGCTGAATTCAAGATTGTGGAATTCTCTACCACAAGAGGTGGTTTCTGCGGGAAGTATGGTGGCTTTCAACAGACTCTTAGACGTACATCTCAAGGATCAGAACATTCAGGGGTATGTGAGATGATTACGGCCACACACACCTACACAGGTTGAACTGAATGGACTATTGTCTTTATTCAACCTCACCTACTATGTAACTATGTAACTATGTAACCTTCTGTGTATATTGTAGACTCAATCTTGTGGACCTCTCCATTCCATTGCATCTAAAAATAAGGGACTCCCATTGGCTGTCCTTGGCTCTCTTGTAGGCTTCTGCATGCCATTTCTTATTATAGCCTCTACTGGAACCTTTCCCTCAGGACCCTCGCCTCTTGTTCAAAATCATAACTGTTTGTACAATTGGCAAGCCTTTAACCAATTCGGGACTGGAAGGATTTGCTCCCTTAATGACCAGGCCCTATTTTGCGATTCGGCACTGTGTTCATTTCACGGTCGTGCGATGCTCTACGCAAACAAAATTTTAGGTCCTTTTTTCCCCCCAAATAGAGCTTTCTTTTGGTGGCATTTGATCACCTGTGTGATTTTTATTTTTTGCGTTATAAACAAAAAAAGAGCGACAATTTTGAAAATAAAAAACAATATTTTTCACTTTCTGCTTTATAACATTCCCCAAAAAAATGTAAAAATCGAAATTTTTTAACATTTTAGGCCAATTTTTTTTCTGCTACATATTTTTGGTAAAAAAAATTGCAATAAGCGTATTTTGATTGGTTTGCGCAAAAGTTATTGCGTCTATTAACTACGGGAAAGATTTATGTCATTTTTTTTTTTTACTAGTAATGGCGGCGATCTGTGATTTTTTGCAAGACTGCGACATTGCGGTGGACAGATCGGACCCCTGACTGACATTTTTGACACTTTTGGGGGGACCAGTGACATTACTACAGTAGTCAGTGTTAAAAATATGCACTGTTACTGTAATAATGACACTGGCAGGGAAGGGGTTAACAGTAGGTGATCAAGGGGTTAAATGTGACCCTAGGGGAGTGATTCTAAATGTGAGGGGGTGTGGATTCTGAGATGACCACAGAGACATATGACCCTTTATAGCAGGGTCACGTGAGCTCTGCGATCATCCCAGGGAGAAGGATGGTCGGCTGTGTTTACAACAGTCAACTGCCCTTCTCTCTCAGCGGGGAACGATCCAGAGTGTCAGGCGGCAATCAGAGCCACCTGACACATGCATTGGCTTCCCCGCTAGCGATTGGGGTGGGGGGGATCACACCCCAGTTCCTCTCAGGCGAGCGACGTAGGTCTACGTCGTTTTGCCTGTACGAGCCACCCTGCTGCAGTAAAAAGGTGGCGGGTGGTCAGGAATTGGTTAAGTACTGGCCAACAGGTATATTTTTTACCAAGGCCCTTGGATGGTAGCTCTCCACGTGAAGCAGGCTATTAGTTGCAGTCATTTTCCTGTACACTTTGGTTTTGATATGGTTTACCATAATTGTCATGTGCAAAAAAAGTGACAATCTCGCTGTGACTTCTGAATTTTAGGTTATAAGGGTTACGGTCCAGGGCCCCCACAAACTTCTTCATCTCATCCTCAGACCCCAACCACAATATGAGGATGTTGTTGATGTACCTGTGCCAGGGTACTATCCAGCCAAGCACATTGATGACACCCCTGTCAGGAGAGGCTTTACCATAGTACAGATGATGTTTCCAAGCGCATGCGCCAGCCAAGAACGAGCTGAACAGATGTGGGCAAACATGCACATGTGCAAGCACGAACGAGAATGCAAACGCACATTCGCAAGCGTGCATCTGTCACCAAGGCTGGTGCCAAACAGCCTGTTAAACAGAGCTTCAGCACTGGCTAAGGCTGCATACACATGTTAGCGTATTGATCGCGGGCAGAATCGCCGCGATTCCGCCCGCGATCCGGAAATCATAGCAAATCGGATGCATGTGCGTTGCCCGTGATTTGCAATAGCACCCCAAACGCTGAGCGATGTTGCCGCGATTTCCGCCTGCCGAATCGCGGTAACATCGCGGAAAAAAAGATCGCGGGACACATTACGTCCAAAAAAGTAGAAGAGCTTCTTTGGAGCGTAATGCGTCCCGCGTTTTTCTTTGCGCAATGTTACCGCGATTTGGCAGGTGGAAATCGCGGCAACATCGCTCAGCGTTTGGGGTGCTATTGCAAATCATGGGCAACGCACATGCATCCCGCGATTTGCAATGATTTCCGGATCGCGGGCGGAATCGCTGCGATTCTGCCCGCGATCAATACGCTGACATGTGAATGCAGCCTAATTGCTGTTTGGTCTCTTCAGCCTGTTACATTATTTGCAGTCCTTTAAGGGGACCATAGAGGATTACTTTTTTTTCAACGAGCTGAACAAAAAAGAAAAATGAATAGATTTTTTCATCCACAGGTAAAGGTGGGTGGAGGAGTCCTCCCACTAAGACATTATACTTTGACAGCAGGACATGGTGCTGGCAGAACACACTGATCAGGGGCTGCACTTAAATTGGTCACATTCTGCAGGCAGCACTGCCCACTGAATGCTACAAGGAGAATCATTTTTGCTGGATTGCACAAGTGTGTGTGTGTGTGTTAAAACTGAAGCTCAACCACCTGTTTACCTGTTTTTAACCACTCCCAGGCTGCAAAGGTAGCTACAGCTATGATGCTTTGCATCCCAGCAAAAATTATCATCCCTGTCATATTCAGTGGGCAGTGCCACCTGCTGAATGTGACCCATTTAAGTGGAGCCACTGATCAGTGTGTTCTGGCAGCACCATGTCCTGCTGTCAGAGTACAATGGAGGCAGCAGCAGTGGCAGGCTTTAGTGTGGGGATCAAGGTAAACTTTTTATTTTCATTTAAGCTGAAGGAAAAAGAAAGTGGATAGGATGTGGTCTCACAGACTCCAATTCCCTTTACAGCATCACGTGACAGCTGATGTTGTGATTGTTGCGAGATACAACAGCTTTCAGCTTATCCGATAAACTGCAGTTCACAAATAGGACAGTAGATGTCGCTAATGCTAAGTGATATGCTATGCATTTTCTATGATGTGTTGTATTTCCTGTACTGTACTTGTTGGTTATCTCTTCCTGTCTGTTGTTCTTATTACCATGAGAAAGTGACATCTTTTGTTATCTGTGGTTATGTTCCAATAAAGAAGCCAGTTCCTGTTTACTGCACAATGTCTGATCTGAATGGACTCCGCTGCACCCAGTGATCGCACTCTGCAAGAGGTTATGGGCCCAGGATCTGGATAAAGATCGACCTAAGGAAGGTTTCCAGTGACATCTCCAATAGACAAGTAAGACTGTTTATATATAAAGGAGGGAAAAATGGCCAGAAACTCAGAACGTAAACTCTCAGTGGCCAAGCTGAACAATGACATCTGGGTTCAGCCTCTCCCAGGTGCAGTCCTACATCTTAGGCTTCTGAATACACCAACAAGCGATATACTACCCCTCGCAGATTTTCCCATCTTCGTCTCTGAAGTCCCCTTCTTCTCAACCAAGCTGGCACAACATAATCCCCTTCTGTTGTCCTTAAAAGAAGTTCCAATGTCTCCAGCAACTCCAAAACAGCCATAGCATCTCCTTCATCAACAGTCAACTCAAGGGCTCCAACCACCTCCTCAAACCTCCATAATTGATTTTCTGTTCCGGATGCGGGGCTCAAAGCAAAATTGCCAAATCTAGCAAAGATTTTCTGTAGGAGCCAGTTCATGTCCAAGATAATCACACCTGATGGCGCTGGAACCATAGAGCCTTGATTGGCTGATGAGCTTATTCTGGAAGAACCATTCTGAGAACATACTACACTATCAGAGTCTCCTTATCTTTTTCCCTATACCACCCTGGAAATACTTGGAGTTCCTTGTGCGAGCTGAGTCATATAAAGGGACCTGAAGGATAGCTTGGAGGCATTTGTGGACCATATGCTGTTTTAGACCCCCTGTAATTAAGGGGTCCACCAGCTTCGGTAAGAAGTATTTACCCTGAGCACTGGGTGGAGAAAGTCCCTATGGTGGAGGTCCCTCACTTGAAGCTAGAGTGATATTCAGTCATTGCTGAGAGATCCGTATTGCACTGGGCACTTTAAGGACTGTTGATTTATTTCACTAAGGACTTTTTCACATCATATTTATTTATTTATTTATACTTATTTATTTATATGTTTATGCACACAAGCACTTTTTTGGTTGTGTTTTAAGTGTTTGAGCGCAATATATTCACCCTTTTTTCCACAATGACAATTATCAGCTATGGAAGTTTAAAGTGGAAATGCTATTATCTAGAGATGACTTGTGGGAGGTTACCACTACAGAGAGGCCACAGGACAGTAATCAGGACTGGGACAAGAAAAACAGACAGGCACGGGCCACCATAAGCTTACTAGTGGAGGGTGATCAGCTCATACATATACGCCATGAGGACACAGCGAAAGGCATGTGGGGTCTACTGAGAAGACTGCATGAAAGATCCAGTTTAAACAACAAGCTGTTTCTACTGCGGAAACTTTACAGAATGAGACTTAGCAGAGAACAGGACATGCAGGCGCATATAAACGCAATGCTGGAAGTGATTGCGCAACTCAGATCAATCGGGGAGAATATAACAGACAGCCATGCAGCATCCATGTTGTTATGCAGTTTGCCCGATACATATACTGCACTGATCAATGCACTAGAGACACGGCCTGAGACAGATCTGACGCTAACATTTGTAAAAACCAGGCTCATAGATGAGTATCAGAGAAGAAAGGAATTAGTGCATGACTCCACAGAAACCGACACCAGAACCGCTCCTAAAGCTACAGACGCAAGGTTACACAGGAAAGAGACCAGAGTGTGTTTCAGATGTCACAAACAGGGACACATAAAGAAAGACTGTACTATATGGAAAGCAGAGCAAAGAAGAGAACGTCCATCTTATGCTAAACAAAAGGCCAAAGCCATAATCAATGATCCATGGAAAGGAAACTGGAATGCCACATTTAAAACGACAGGCAACAATAAATGTCAAGGCTGGTGCATCGATTCGGGGGCAACCAGTCACATGACGAGTGATAGAAGTTTTTTCACAGAACTTGATCTGAACGACAAAGAAACTATTTTTCTTGCAGATGGAAGCAAAATACATGCAGAAGGATATGGACATGGAACCCTTGTATGCCCTGATGATGCGGGACACAATCTAGCCATACCAGTGAAAGATGTGCTTTATGTTCCTAATCTAGAAGGAGGACTCTTATCTGTGAAACGTCTGACAGCCAGAGGACTCACTGTAACATTCCAAGGTGACAAGTGTTCAATCCTAAATGGCAATCAGACAGTAGCAAGTGCCAAGCTGGATGATCATCTATATCACCTCGAAACAGTGAAGGAAAAGGTGAGACTATGTACACACAAGCACAATTACTGTATACATATATGGCACAGACGTCTAGGTCACAGACACCCAGAATGCATACAGGAACTACAGAGGAGAAATCTGACAAGGGATCTAACAATATCCCCTTGTCCAGTTACTGTTAAGTGTGAATGTTGCATTAAATCCAAAGCTACAAGAGCAACACTTCCCAAAGTCAGTCAGAAGAGAGCTTCAAGACCACAGTGACGTGTGTGGTCCCCTAAACCCACCTACACCTGGAGGCAACAGGTACATAGTGACTTTCATAGACGACTATTCAAGATACACAGTCACCTACCTAAAGCAACACAAGAGTGAAGTTTTTGACAAATTACAAGACTATATAATAAAGACCAGTAACAAGTTTCAGAGGAAGCCTCTCATACTTCGGAGTGACAATGGAGGTGAACTCACAGGATATAAGATACAAGAGTACTTAAAACAGAATGGAATAGAACATCAAAAGACAGTTCCATATACACCAGAACAAAATGGAGTAGCTGAAAGAAAGAACAGAACTCTGACTGAAATGATCAGATGTATGCTGACAGACTCTGGACTACCACAAAAATACTGGGGTGAAGCAGTTATGACAGCTACATATTTGCAGAACAGTTATATTAAAAAAGAATAGCGCAACCATGCAAAAGAAATGACTATTAAATATGGAGACAATCCATAAATAAAAATGGGGGTTTAGTCCCACCATATGGCCATATCGTGCTCAAGCCCACCACTGCGTCAAAGTACCCCATTATCAGTGGGTCCTACACTATCCATAGAAAAGGGGTGAATCCAGCCTCTCCAACCCTTGGAGACAACACTCCTTGCTGGGATGGATGTGCTAATGCACTACAAAGGACTCCTCCTGTGTCTACTTGATGGTGGACTCTGATAGAGTACAGGTGTGTGTGGGGGGTGGGATGCTCAACCACAGAAGTCTGGTCAGACTGAATACATAATAAACAAGCAAAAAATTGGGGGAGCAGACCCTGAACATGTATATCTAAAGCCGGTGCAGCTATGGACCAAGCAACATGTATATTAAAAAAGAATAGCGCAACCATGCAAAAGAAATGACTATTAAATATGGAGACAATCCATAAATAAAAATGGGGGTTTAGTCCCACCATATGGCCATATCGTGCTCAAGCCCACCACTGCGTCAAAGTACCCCATTATCAGTGGGTCCTACACTATCCATAGAAAAGGGGTGAATCCAGCCTCTCCAACCCTTGGAGACAACACTCCTTGCTGGGATGGATGTGCTAATGCACTACAAAGGACTCCTCCTGTGTCTACTTGATGGTGGACTCTGATAGAGTACAGGTGTGTGTGGGGGGTGGGATGCTCAACCACAGAAGTCTGGTCAGACTGAATACATAATAAACAAGCAAAAAATTGGGGGAGCAGACCCTGAACATGTATATCTAAAGCCGGTGCAGCTATGGACCAAGCAACATGTATATTAAAAAAGAATAGCGCAACCATGCAAAAGAAATGACTATTAAATATGGAGACAATCCATAAATAAAAATGGGGGTTTAGTCCCACCATATGGCCATATCGTGCTCAAGCCCACCACTGCGTCAAAGTACCCCATTATCAGTGGGTCCTACACTATCCATAGAAAAGGGGTGAATCCAGCCTCTCCAACCCTTGGAGACAACACTCCTTGCTGGGATGGATGTGCTAATGCACTACAAAGGACTCCTCCTGTGTCTACTTGATGGTGGACTCTGATAGAGTACAGGTGTGTGTGGGGGGTGGGATGCTCAACCACAGAAGTCTGGTCAGACTGAATACATAATAAACAAGCAAAAAATTGGGGGAGCAGACCCTGAACATGTATATCTAAAGCCGGTGCAGCTATGGACCAAGCAACATGTATATTAAAAAAGAATAGCGCAACCATGCAAAAGAAATGACTATTAAATATGGAGACAATCCATAAATAAAAATGGGGGTTTAGTCCCACCATATGGCCATATCGTGCTCAAGCCCACCACTGCGTCAAAGTACCCCATTATCAGTGGGTCCTACACTATCCATAGAAAAGGGGTGAATCCAGCCTCTCCAACCCTTGGAGACAACACTCCTTGCTGGGATGGATGTGCTAATGCACTACAAAGGACTCCTCCTGTGTCTACTTGATGGTGGACTCTGATAGAGTACAGGTGTGTGTGGGGGGTGGGATGCTCAACCACAGAAGTCTGGTCAGACTGAATACATAATAAACAAGCAAAAAATTGGGGGAGCAGACCCTGAACATGTATATCTAAAGCCGGTGCAGCTATGGACCAAGCAACATGTATATTAAAAAAGAATAGCGCAACCATGCAAAAGAAATGACTATTAAATATGGAGACAATCCATAAATAAAAATGGGGGTTTAGTCCCACCATATGGCCATATCGTGCTCAAGCCCACCACTGCGTCAAAGTACCCCATTATCAGTGGGTCCTACACTATCCATAGAAAAGGGGTGAATCCAGCCTCTCCAACCCTTGGAGACAACACTCCTTGCTGGGATGGATGTGCTAATGCACTCAGAGTCCACCATCAAGTAGACACAGGAGGAGTCCTTTGTAGTGCATTAGCACATCCATCCCAGCAAGGAGTGTTGTCTCCAAGGGTTGGAGAGGCTGGATTCACCCCTTTTCTATGGATAGTGTAGGACCCACTGATAATGGGGTACTTTGACGCAGTGGTGGGCTTGAGCACGATATGGCCATATGGTGGGACTAAACCCCCATTTTTATTTATGGATTGTCTCCATATTTAATAGTCATTTCTTTTGCATGGTTGCGCTATTCTTTTTTAATATACATGTTGCTTGGTCCATAGCTGCACCGGCTTTAGATATACATGTTCAGGGTCTGCTCCCCCAATTTTTTGCTTGTTTATTATATTTGCAGAACAGACTTCTTTCCAGAACAATAGAGAAAACTCCATATGAACTTTGGCACAATGAGAAGCCAAATGTAAAACACCTAAGAGTTTTTGGATGCAAAGCATTTATCTACATACCTGAAGAAAAATGCATCAAACGTCAAAACAGAGCATTTGAAGGTATCTTTGTTGGATACAGTGACATTGTCAAAGGTTACAGAATCCTAAATCCCAAAACAGACAAGGTTACCATTAGCAACAGCATAACTTTTGTTGAAGATTTCAGAGACAATGTAATGACAACAGTAGAAGCAAGAATAGAAGGGAAAACTGACATTGACCAGCCTATCTCTGTAACTTCTGAACAAACAGTTGAAGTGAGTGCAAACTCTATCAGTACTGAAGAGCAGACACAAGAAGGCTCAGACACAAAAACGTGATGTTCAACAAGAGAAAACAAAGGTAAACCACCTGTACGTCTCTCATACAAAGCCAGTACTGCCAGTATCAACGAACCTGCAACCTGGGAAGAAATATCTCAGCTTTCAGAACAAGAAGCAAGTATATGGATAAAGGCTGCTGATGAAGAGATAAAATCCATGCATGACACTAAAACATGGACACTTACAGAACTACCACCCGGAAGGAAAGCCATAGGCTGTAAATGGACTTTTAAAGTGAAATACAATGCAGATGGCACAATTGAACGATACAAAGCAAGGCTAGTAGCCAAGGGCTATTCTCAAAAATACGGAGAGGACTATGACGAGACATTTGCACCAGTAGTCAAGCACACTACAATACGGACTTTACTGACAATATCCGTCACAAGGAAAATGCAAGTGAAACATTTTGATGTGAAAACCGCGTTTCTACATGGCGAGCTAACAGAAGAGATTTACATGGAACAGCCGCCAGGGTTCAAAGATGAACAAAGGCCAGACCTAGTTTGCAAACTTCGCAGGAGTATATATGGTCTAAAGCAAGCAGCCAGAGAGTGGAATATAAAAATAAATTAAGTACTTACACATCAAAACTTTCTGAGGAGTAAAGCAGACCCCTGCTTATACACAAAGAAATTGGCAGACAGATGGGTCTATATGCTCATTTATGTGGATGATATCCTGATTTGCTTTGAGCAAGAAGGGGATGAAGCAGAAATCTTAGAAAAATTAAATCAGAACTTCAACACCAAAGATCTTGGCAACATAAAGAATTACCTCGGCATCCAGATCGAGAGAGAGGAAGATGGCAGCTTTCTTCTGAACCAAAGACACAAAATACAAGAAATAATTGAAACATTTGGAATGGAAGACATCAAACCAGTAAAGTCTCCTATGGAAACCAACTACCTAAAGGAGATGAATTGCCAAGATAACCCATTACCTACTAATACTCAATACAGGAAGGCAATAGGAAAATTGCTGTATCTTACCACTGCTACAAGACCGGACATTGCAGCAACTGTTAGAATCCTATTCAGAAAGGTTTCAATGCCAAGTCAAAAGGACTGGAATGCTGTAAAGCGAATCATTCGCTATCTTAAAGGGACTTTGAACTACAAATTAAAGTTACCAGCAAGTGATGAAAGCACCTTAACAGGATATGTGGATGCTGACTAGGCAGGAGACACCAGCGACAGGAAATCTACCAGTGGATAGTTATTTTTTCTGTCAGGAGGTGCCATCAGTTGGACTAGTAAAAAGCAACTCTCTGTTTCACTATCGTCTACTGAAGCAGAATACATTGCTGCAGCGCAGGCAAGCCAAGAAGTTATATGGCTGAGACAGCTATTAACAGATTTGGATCAACCACAGTTGGGACCAACAGAAATCTATGAGGACAATCAAGGAGGCCTCGCACTTGCGCGCATGGAAGGAGTTAATTCAAGAACCAAGCACATTGACGTGAAGTTCCACTTTCTTAGGGATCTTCTAGAGCAAGGTCTTCTTGAGTTACTTTATTGCCCAACCGAGGATATGACAGCAGATATCCTTACAAAGCCTCTGACCGCTGAAAGACACTCAAGGCTTACAAAGAAGATGGGTTTAATAGACAAAGCCTTAGCTCTTGAGAAGGGGTGTTGCGAGATACAACAGCTTTCAGCTTATCCGATAAACTGCAGTTCACAAATAGGACAGTAGATGTCGCTAATGCTAAGTGATATGCTATGCATTTTCTATGATGTGTTGTATTTCCTGTACTGTACTTGTTGGTTATCTCTTCCTGTCTGTTGTTCTTATTACCATGAGAAAGTGACATCTTTTGTTATCTGTGGTTATGTTCCAATAAAGAAGCCAGTTCCTGTTTACTGCACAATGTCTGATCTGAATGGACTCCGCTGCACCCAGTGATCACATTCTGCAACAGTGATAGACCCTTACCAGCTCATCTAAAGCATGCAGTCAGAAATAACCCATAGCTGAACAGGGATCAGTGGATCAGGATATCTTCTCACAACCCAGATGTGGAATAGTAAAAATGGACTCTTAGCAGATGGTTATAAGTCATGTGCTAAATGCTGGATGTTCAAAAGAATTTCACGAACTTCAGGACCTGGGTAGTGTTGATATATCACACTCCACGCTCCACCACTAGCCCCTGCTTACTCTCATCCCTGTATAGATGCTGATTTTCCCTGGAAAGGACCTCTCAGATAGGCACACACACAGCAGCCCCCTTTTTAAGTTGCCTCTGATTTTTCAGATGTGTGCATGTAAGCACACATGTACACCAATACAAAAAGTGATTCCACTTCCATGTCTATTAGGTTCACTACCTAGCATTTTTTGAACAAGCTTAATCGGAAGGTCGCATAAATTGAGGTGAGGACCCAGCCACAAGGGTGCATGGTTTTAGGTGTACTTTCACTGGGACACTGTTTGAAGCACATTGTCACTTTGAATCTCTTTTTGAGCTTGATATTTGCATGTTTATAGCACTGCTGAAACTTTTTTGAGAAAGGATTGTTCGTGACAGCACTTTATATTTATATGGACTTTTTTTTCGACACTATATTATATGGACTTTTTTCGCTGCACAATATTGTTATATAAGCTTTTCATATGCAATATAGATGTACAATCCTATATTTTTTTTATCTAGCACATATTCATATGTTGGAGGTTCACGTATATTTAAAGCACTTTATTGCACATTTAAAACATAGCCTGTATTTATTTTATTTATTGCGTGGCATTATTTGGAAATGTAACAGTAAACCTTCACTTCTCCTATGCATCACCGCTTCCCCTTTCTCCAATCTCGGCTCCATCAGAATGTCTGGTGTTGTCTTCATAACAGTGAGAGGGACTATATGCATTTCTCGGCTAGACACAAGATATTAACAAGAACATATTTAAGAATTTATATTTTCCTTGTCGACAAATGGTTACTAGAATGGGTGTCCTAAGCCACTATCTCACACATTACACAGTCATAACCATCGATATAGTGGAAAAGGACACTTGTGCTTCTTCTAAGGTCTGGCGATGCAATACTAAACGTTTGCAAAAACCTTCTAGCAGAAGTGTACTCTCTCAGCACCTTTAGGAATTTTTTCGTCAAAATGCCCTTACTGCTAGAAACAGCTTTTCTCTCTGGAATACCCATAAGGCATTTATGCAGGGTATTTCCATCCAACTGGGGGTGAATGCGTAAAAGCTTATAATCCGTGTCTTACTATTATTCTACAAGAACTCTATACCCTTGAATCTAGAAATAAATATTCCCCTATTCCATCCACTCAAACAGACTTATCCAAACTATGTAAGGACCTCGTTGACCTCCTACCCAAACAACATGATAAATCCATTAGGCATCTCAAACTTTGTTACAATACTTGAGACAACAACCCCAGGAAATTCCTAGCTTGCAGACTGAAGCACAAAATGGCAACATCTAGGATTTCCCCTCTTGTACACCCCACCACACAAGGGAAGATAGTGAATCCTCAAAACATTGCTGACCCATTTGCAGACTACTACAGTACTCTCTATATTCTCAGGGATGACTCAGCCATGCCCCAACCCTGTGATGCTGACATTACTATGATTTTGTCACAATTTAAACTCCCTTCCTTGACTGAAGCTCAATTGAGGTGTTGAATTCCCTGTTTGGGAAACAGGAATTTCAGACAGTCATTGCTCCTCTTCCTCTAAATAAATCCCCTGGCCCAGATGCGTTAATTAATATTATAAGGTGTTTCATATTCTGCTCTCCCCCAACCTAGCAACTCTCTTTGAGACTTTGACATCTAAGGATTCCTTCCCACCTGAAATGCTGAGAGTGTATGTCATCACGCTACGCAAACCAGGAAAAGACCCCACAGTGACTTCTAATTTTAGACCCATATACCTATTAAACTCTGATGTGAAAATTTATGCTAAACTTTTAGTCGGACAACCTACTCCTAGAATGCCCCAGCTGGTGCAATTAGAACAGATGGGCTTTACTTCAGGTAGACAATCATTTTTTGAGAAAAAAAAAAAAAGACAATAATCGGACACCACTAGGCGAATCATTAATACTATACATTATGCTGAGCCCAGTCATAAGAGTTCTCTTCTTCTATCGATACAGAGAAGGCTTTCAATAGAGTGCACTGGTGATATACGTCCCAAGTGCTCATTGATTTTGACTTTAGGGGGAACATTCTCTCTGGTATTCTTGCACTATATTCAAATCCTTCTGCTCAGGTCTATATTTCTATTTGTCATCCAAACCTTTCCATATCACAAATGACACATGCCAGGGATGCCCACTCTCTCCTACCATTTTTAACCTAATGTTCAGACCCTTAGCTGAAATGATTCACTCTTACCTGTCTACTTCTGGTTTTCAGTTTTCTCAGTTTTTTCACAGATGATGGTATTTTGTTTCTTACAAATCCCCATATGTCCCTACCTAATGCACATCAAGTCCTCACCCAACCCAGTAAGTTATCTCATTACAAAGTTAACTTCTCCAAATTCCTAATCCTAGAACTGGGAGTTCCACAAACCACTAAATACACCCTACAAAGTAGATAGTTTCCCCTATTCCTGGGCTGATAAGGGCATTCTCTACCTCGGTATCACTTTACCATCAAATATGTCTTCTTTAGCTCACACTAACTATAAATCCCTTGTTGAAAAACTAAAGAGTGTCAACAGTTTTCAAAAGTAAGGATGTCCTAGTCTGGCAGGCTAGCTTCCTAAAACATGATGGTGCTGCCCCGTATTCAGTATTTATTCTGATCCCTCCCTATTCCACTCCCCCCTTTACTGCTTGAAATCGCTAACCTCTATGCTCAAGCACTATACCTGGCAAGAGAAATGTCCTAGAAGTCATCATGCGTGCCTAATAAAACAGAAAAGCTGGAGGAGGTATGGACCTGGTGGAGATTTCTATCTGGTGGTCCAATTAGACCAGCTTAAGCACTGGTTCTGACCCTCCTTTGCTACCCTTTGGTTAGATATTGAAGCAGCCTTAGCACTGACCCCAGATCCATACACCTTATTGCTTGTGGTGTGATACTGCCCATGCAGTCATCTGTCCTAGTGGGGAGAGTACTATTGGCAATGCCCCTACACACCATATATGACCATGAGCCTAGCCTGCCTATTCAGGTTTCAGAGTCACTCATACCAGATATATTGGTTACCCACCTGAAGCTGAAAGATATTACCAAAGTGACTGATCTGTTATTTGACTACACTCCCAAAAGCATGGGGGAATTTATGGAGGAATTTCAGTTTCTGAGAACTCAATTTTTAAATGTATTCTGTATATCACAATTTCTCTGCCGCTACCCTCTCCCAGTCTTGAAAGTATACCCCCAAGTGTGGAAATTCTACACTGCTTCCAATCATCCTGGTAAAAGTACCTCACTTCTTTATGCCCTATTTCAAGAAAAATTAATATTTAATAAGTCATCCGCCATGGCAGAGTGGGAACTAGTCCTAAACGAGCAGTTCTCAGATAAACAATTGATCAAAGCCTTTTTATTCTATACAGTGCCTTGCGAAAGTATTCAGCCCCTTTGAACTTTTCAACCTTTTGCCACATTTCAGGCTTCAAGCATAAAGATATAAAACTGTAATATTTTGTGAAGAATCAACAAGTGGGACACAATCATGAAGTGGAACGAAATTTATTGGATATTTCAAACTTTGTTAACTATTCAGCCCCTTTACTTTCAGTGCAAACTCTCTCCAGATGTTCAGTGAGGATCCCTGAATGATCCAATGTTGACCTAAATGACTAATGATGATAAATAGTGATGTCGCAAACATAAAATTCGCTGTTCGCGAACGGCGAACGCGAACATCGGCGAATGTTCGCGAACCGGCGAACATTGCGAACCGGCATAGACTTTAATAGGCAGGCGAATTTTAAAACCCACAGGGACTCTTTCTGGCTACAATAGTAATGGAAAAGTTGTTTCAAGGGGACAAACACCTGGACTGTGGCATGCCGGAGAGGGATCACACAAAAAAAAGTTCTTAAAAATTGTAATTTTTTGATAGAGAGCCAATTATTGGAAAAATTTAAAAAAAATAAAAATAAAAAATTTCTTTGGATTTAGCATCTGGGGGGGTCTAAAATGTGTACCTGTGAAGTTTCAGCTCTGTAGCATGTCCGGAACCAGAAAAAAATACGAATTAGGGTTAGGGCTAGGGTTAGGGTTAGGGTTAGGTTTAGGGTTAGGGTTATTTTTATGGCTAGGCTTAGAGGGTTAGGGTTATTTTTATGGCTAGGCTTAGAGGGTTAGGGTTAAGGTTAGAGGGTTAGGGTTATGGTTAGAGGGTTAGGGTTAGGTTAAGTGTTAGGGGCTAGGGTTAGGGTTACGGTGAGATACTTAGGGTTAGAGTTAGTAGCCCTACCCCTACCCCTCTAACTCTAACCCTAAGCACTAAAAATAACCCTAACCTTAGCCCTGACCCTAACCCTAGCCCTAACCTTAGCCCTGACCCTAACCCTAGCCCTAACCCTAACCCTAACCCTAACCCTAGCCCTAACCCTAATTCTATTTTTTTCTGGTTCTGGACATGCTGCAGAGCTGAAACTTCACAGGTACACTTTTTAGACCCCCCAGACAATAAATCCAAATTTTTTTTTTTTTTTTTTAAGTTTTTTTTTTTTTTTCAATAATTGGCTCTCTATCAAAAATGACAATTTTTAAGAACTTTTTTTGTGTGAAGTTTCAGCTCTGTAGCATGTCCAGAACCAGAAAAAAAAAGATAATTTTTCAGTAGAGCAGGGACACCTGGACTGTGGCATGCCGGAGGGGGATCCATGGCAAAACGCCCATGGAAAATTACGTAGTTGATGCAGAGTCGGGTTTTGATCCATAAAGGGCATAAATCACCTAACATTCCTAAATTGTTTGGAATAACGTGCTTTAAAACATCCAGTGTGTGAATACGATCAGGTATGATGTTTTATCGGTCAAGTAGTGTAAGGGTTACGCCCGCCTCACAGTGACAGACCAAACTCTGACAGAGCAAACTCCCCGTTTAACAACAGTCAGTCAGTCCATTTGCACAACCGCAAACTCCCCATTTGCACAAGGTTGGATACCAAGCTAGCCATGTCCCGTTCCTTGTCCTCACTGACATCATTGAAGGTCTCTTCCTCCACCCAGCCATGTACAACACCAAGGGTCCCGAAAGGTGACAACAAGCCCCCTGGGACGCCTGCTGTGGCTGGTATTCCACCTCCTCAAAGCCACCTTCCTCCTCTGACTTCTCTTCTTCAGACTCCTCTCTCTGCGTTGCCACAGGTCCAGCAATTGACAACGACAAGGCTGCTTCTGGTGGTGATGGGGACCACAACTCTTCCTCTTCATGCTCATCTACAGCCTGATCCAGTACTCTTCGCAGGGCACGCTCCAGAAAAAACCCATATGGGATGAGGTCGATGATGTTGCCTTGGGTTCGACTGACCACCAGGGTTGTCACCTCCGCAAAAAGACGCATGAGCCTACAGCCATTGTTCATGAGCATTCAGTAACGCGGCCAAAAAATACCCAGCTCCGCAGAAAGAATGAAAGAAAATGAATGTTTTTTCTATGAAAAATTATCCTGCGGATCGCTTTTGGTCTGTTCACAATGAAGCAACGACCTTATCATCTGGGGTGTGCCAACACACTCCTAGAGGTGATCGCTTCATTGTGATACGCAAGCCCCTTCACCACGACAAGGTAACGATCACGAAGGGGAATTGACACATGTATGTGCCTTTTTTTTTGTTTTTTGTTTTTTTTGCAGCCACAGTGTAGCACCAGAGGCCAGAAAAATTAGGCATGTACACATGCATGAAAAAGGAGGTATTGTTGCAGCCGCTGCTGTAGCAGCGGCCTGAAAAATTGAGGTTTTCAAGGCAGAAAGTGCACTAAAACATTGCGGCTTGAACCGTAGTTGGTGGCGGAGACGTCACGTAAGTCATCCGGCATGCAGAGAATGATTAAAGACAGCAGCGTGTGGACCATTTTTAGGCCAAGGCATCTCAGTCATCACCAGGCCTTTTTTAGTCAAATGCATCCCCCACTGTCAGTCCCTTCGGGATCCATGCCTCATTCATCTTAATAAACGTGAGGTAATCAAGACTTTTTTGACCTAGGCGACTTCTCTTCTCAGTGACAATACCTCCTGCTGCGCTGAAGGTCCTTTCTGACAGCACACTTGAAGCGGGGCAGGCCAGAAGTTCAATGGCAAATTGGGATAGCTCAGGCCACAGGTCAAGCCTGCACACCCAGTAGTCAAGGGGTTCATCGCTCCTCAGAGTGTCGATATCTGCAGTTAAGGCAAGGTAGTCTGCTACCTGTCGGTCGAGTCGTTCTCTGAGGGTGGACCCCGAAGGGCTGTGGCGATGCGTAGGACTAAAAAAGCTCCGCATGTCCTCCATCAAAAAGACGTCTGTAAAGCGTCCTGTCCTTGCCGGCGTGGTTGTGGTGGTAGGAGGAGGATTACTTTCACCTCTTCCCCTGTTGGATTCCCGTTGTGCTGTGACATCACCCTTATATGCTGTGTAAAGCATACTTTTCAATTTATTTTGTAGCTGCTGCATCCTTTGCGACTGCCGGTAATTGGGTAACATATCAGAGACTTTCTGCTTATACCGGGGGTCTAGTAGTGTGGCCACCCAGTACAGGTCGTTCTCCTTCAGCTTTTTTATACGAGGGTCCCTCAACAGGCATGACAGCATGAAAGACCCCATTTGCACAAGGTTGGATGCCGAGCTACTCATGTCCAATTCCTCGTCCTCACTGATGTCATTGAAGGTGTGTTCTTCCCCCCAGCCACGTACAACACCACGGGTACCAGATAGGTGACAACGAGCACCCTGGGATGCCTGCTGTGGTTGGTGTTCCTCCTCCTCAAAGCCACATTCCTCCTCTGACTCCTCTTCCTCGCACTCCTCTTCCAGTGTTGCCGCAGGTCCAGCAAGCGATGGCAAGGCTGTTTCTGGTGGTGGTGATGGTGACCACAACTCTTCCTCTTCCTCTTCACGCTCATCTACGGCCTGATCCAGCACTCTTCGCAGGGCACGCTCCAGGAAAAAAACATATGGAATGATGTCGCTGATGGTGCCTTCTGTGCGACTCACTAGGTTTGTCACCTCCTCAAAAGGACGCATGAGCCTACAGGCATTGCGCATGAGCGTCCAGTAACGTGGCAAAAAAATACCCAGCTCCGCAGAGGCTGTCCTAGCACCCCGGTCATACAAATACTCGTTGACCGCTTTTTCTTGTTGGAGCAGGCGGTCGAACATTAGCAGTGTTGAATTCCAACGTGTCGGGCTGTCGCAAATCAAGCGCCTCACTGGCATGTTGTTTCGCCGCTGAATATCTGCAAAGTGCGCCATGGCCGTGTAGGAACGCCTGAAATGGCCACACACCATCCTGGCCTGTTTGAGGACGTCCTGTAAGCCTGGGTACTTCTGCACAAAACGTTGCACAATCAGATTCAACACATGTGCCATGCACGGCACATGTGTCAACTTGCCCAAATTCAATGCCGCCAACAAATTGCTGCCGTTGTCACACACCACTTTGCCGATCTCCAGTTGGTGCGGGGTCAGCCACTGATCCACCTGTGCGTTCAGGGCGGACAGTAGTGCTGGTCCGGTGTGACTCTCTGCTTTCAGGCAAGTCAACCCCCAAGACAGCATGACACTGTCGTATCCGGCATGTGGAATAGCCCCTGGGGAGCTGGGGGGGTGCAGTTGGTGTGGAGCAAGACGCAACAGCAGAAGAGGACTCAGCCGAGGAGGTTAGCAAAGAGGATGGAGTAGGAGGAGTAGAGGAGGTGGCAGCAGGCCTGCCTGCAAGTCGTGGCGGTGTCACCAACTCCTCTGCAGCAGAGCCACGCATTCCATGCTTGGCAGCCGCCAGCAGGTTTACCCAATGCGCTGTGTAAGTTATATACCTGCCCTGACCGTGCTTTGCAGACCAGCTATCAGTGGTCAGATGGACCCTTGCCCCAACACTGTGTGCCAGATGTGACATGATTTCCTTTTCCACAATAGAGTACAGGTTGGGGATTGCCTTTTGGGAAAAATAATTTCGGCCGGGTACCTTCCACTGCGGTGTCCCAATAGCGACAAATTTTTTGAAGGCCTCAGACTCCACCAGCTTGTATGGTAAAAGCTGGCGGGCTAAGAGTTCCGACAAGCCAGCTGTCAGACGCCGGGCAAGGGGGTGACTCTGTAAGATTGGCTTCTTACGCTCAAACATTTCCTTGACAGACACCTGACTGTGGGCAGGTGAGCAGGAACTGCTGAAGGTGAGAGGCGGAGGGGCGGGTTGTTGATAGGGGGCATGGAGGACAGCAGTGGTTGATGTGGCTGAAGATGCTGGACCAGGAGGAGGATGGTGGCTTTCAGTTTGTGTGCTGCTTTTACTCATGTGTTGATCCCATAGGCGTTTGTGATGTGAGATCATGTGCCTTCGCAAAGCAGTTGTACCTAGGTGGGTGTTGGACTTCCCACGACTCAGTTTCTTTTGGCACAGGTTACAAATGGCATCGCTGATATCAGAGGCAGACACACAAAAAAAATGCCACACTGCTGAGCTTTGCAAGGACGGCATTCTGGTGGCGGCAACAGCTTGCGTTGATTGGCGTGCTGTCTGGCTGACCCCGGGTGCCGAATCTACATGCTGTCTGACTGCGCCACTAGCTCCTTGCGATGACCTCCTCCCCCTGCTTCCAACTCATCTCCTCCTCCTCCTCTCTGTCTCCCCATCTGAACTTTCCCCCTCTTCTTCTGCTCTTCGAGCAGGCACCCAGGTGACATCCACAGACACATCGTCATCATCAGCCGCTTCACTTGACAACTCAGCAAAGGCAGCAGCAGCAGGTACAACATCATCATCATCATCATCACAATGTACGTCCATGTGTATAATGCTGCCTGACTGAGACATATCCCCGTTATCTACATCCTCTGGCACTAATAGTTGCGCATCACTTATTTCTTCCAACTGATGTGAAAATAACTCCTCTGACGGATCAAGTGAAGCGGCTGTGGTGCTAGTGTTGGTGGTGGTGCCGGCGGGCTGGCGAGTGGTAAATTGAGAGGTGCCCGAAGCTGAGCTGGAGGAGGATGGTGCATTAAGGTTCCGAGCGGAAGCTGTAGACGATTGGGTGTCCTGTGTAAGCCAGTCAACTATGGCCTCAGAATTTTTTGAGTTCAGGGTCTGTGGTGGCCTCTGAACACTGGGCATTATTCTAGGGCCTAAGGAAATCACAGCACCACGACCACGATGGCCCTTGCGGGGTGGCCTGCCTCTGCCTGTCATTTTTTTTTTAATGTGTTGTTACTGTTGTACTATGAGTGCAAGGTGCTGTGCCACCCCTATAGGAGTGTTGGGCAGTGGGTACAGTACACTCTGTGGACCTGACAGTCACTGGCAACCAGGCAACTGCAATTAAAAAATATATATATTTTTTTTTACTTTGCAAGCTGCTGTGCCACCTTATATATCAGTGGTGGGTGGGCAGTGGCACAGTACACTCTCTGTGGACCTGACAGCAGTCACTGGCACCCAGGCAACTGCAATTAAAAAATATATATATATTTTTTTACTTTGCAAGCTGCTGTGCCACCTTATATATCAGTGGTGGGTGGGCAGTGGCACAGTACACTCTCTGTGGACCTGACAGCAGTCACTGGCACCCAGGCAACTGCAATTAAAATATATATATATATTTTTTTTTACTTTGCAAGCTGCTGTGCCACCTTATATATCAGTGGTGGGTGGGCAGTGGCACAGTACACTCTCTGTGGACCTGACAGCAGTCACTGGCACCCAGGCAACTGCAATTAAAAAATATATATATTTTTTTTACTTTGCAAGCTGCTGTGCCACCTTATATATCAGTGGTGGGTGGGCACACAGTGGCACTGCAGTGAGCACAGTACACTCTGTGGACCTGACAATCACTGGCAGCCCAGGCAATTGCAATAATAAAAAATATTTTTTTTTTTTCAATTTATTGCAACAAGATGCTGTGCCACCGTATATATATCAGTGGTGGGCAGTGCACTGCAGTGGGTACAGTGCACTCTGTGGACCTGACACAGCACTCACTGCAATTATGACAGAGGAAAAAAAAAATATTTTTTAAAATGCCAGGTACTGTGCCTGTGCCACCCGAAATGAGTGTGGTGTGCACACAGTACAGTCTGTGGTAGGTCTGTCGCCTCTCACACACAGCGGGCAGGCAACTGCAGTCACAGTGTACAATATATATATATATATATAGAAAAAACTCTATTACCTTACCAGCCCTTAAAAGGGCTTTTGGGGACACTAGATATATATATATGTATATATATAAATAAAAAAAAAACCTCAATTACCAGCCCTTAAAAGGGCTTTTGGGGACACTATAAGAAGAAACAACTCAATTACCAGCCCTTAAAAGGGCTTTTGGGGACGCTAGATATATATATATATATATATATATATATATAAAAAATTACACAAATACCAGCCCTTAGAAGGGCTTTTTGGGGTGCTGTCCTTACAGCAGTAGTGGACCAAGAACACTGCAAGACCAGGAACACTGACTAACTGTCCCTAGCTTAACAGCAGCAGCAACAGCAGCTCTCCCTACTCTCACTACACACACTGCTTCAGAATGATCTAAGATGGATGCTGCCCTTGCTTATTTATAGGAGGTGGGAGGGTGTGGGAGGGAGGTATGCTGATTGGCTGGAAATGTGCCTGCTGACTGTAAAGTTCAGGGTCAAAGTTTGCCTCAATGATGTATTATGGGGGGCGGACCGAACATCGCATATGTTCGCCCGCATCGGCGAACGCGAACATGCTAAGTTCGCCGGGAACTGTCCGCCGGCGAACAGTTCTATACATCTCTAATGATAAATAGGATCTACCTGTGTGTAATCAAGTCTCCGTATAAATGCACCTGCACTATGATAGTCTCAGAGGTTCGTTTAAAGTGCAGAGAGCATCATGAAGAACAAGGAACACGTGTAACGCTCCTGCGTTTTTATATGGTGTGGATTTTCAGCTGCAGAAATAGTTCCACGTCAGCAGTCATGTAAGAGATATGCTGAGACACCATTCCCAACCTCAATGACTCATCATGTGTGGAAGGTCTTATTTCAGCCAGTAAATACACACAATTAGCAAGCTGGTTCTTAGAGTGACTTTATGCATGTGGTAACACAATGATGAAGGTTGAGTGGAGGTGGTAGGTGATAGACACTTGAAGGTGAGACAGTAGCAGATGGATGCAGGAAGGTTTAGCAATGTTGTATGATAGCAGATGATAGAATAGCAGGTGGACATACAAAAGAGATCAACCCAGTGCAGAAAAGTAGCAGTAGTCTCAAGAGCTAGCAATCTAGTTTATGCAGATGTGATAAACAGTCTCTACTATGCAGAGCTAGATAGTGTAAGCTTAATATAAGTTTATAGAGAATTCCCCTGTGGGGTACTTAGCACTATTAGCGATACAGCCGAAGGGTGGTTCAGGAGAGGCGGATAATCCAGTAGCGGGATACAGGGATCAGCGCAGCGAGGTTCCGTCAGCGAAGTAAGCTTGCAAGCATGGAAGCTTCAAGCAAGGTTAGCATCCAGATAAGGGTGTTTGAACGAACACATGTGAGTGAGAACCGACGCCTTAAATAGCCATCTAGTCCGGCGCTGAGTGATGACAGCTCCAGTCTTAAAGGTGTATGCGCACCTTCCCAAAAGTAAATGGTAGGGCGCATACACTTGTGGAAAGTGTAATTTAGGGTACCAAAGGTACCGGAACATTACAATACCCCCCCCATTAAGGCCTGCTCCTGAAGGCCTCTGGAGCTGGTTTGTCTGGGTATCTCGCATGAAAATTGCGGATTAATCTAGGGGCATGTATGTCAGAGGTGTTTAGCCAGGTGTCGTCTTGGGGCCCATAGTTCTTCCATCTAACCAAGTACTGAAGTCTTCTTCTGTAGATACGAGAATCCAGAATCTCTTTTATCTCGTATTCTTCTCCACCTTCAACTTGTACAGGAGGGGGAGGTGGAATATTAGGCCTTATTCCTTGGTCCGGAACATGGGGTTTTAGTAGCGACACATGGAAAATGGGATGGATTTTTAGGTCCATTGGCAATGTAAGCTGCACTGCAGCTTTTCCAATAAGTTTCTTGATTGGGAAAGGTCCCAAGAACAGAGGTCCAAGCTTTTTGCTAGGGATCTTCAGTCTCAAGTTTTTTGTTGAGAGCCAAACGAGGTCCCCGATAGTATACTGTGGAGAAGGTCTTCTACGAAGATCATAGTACTTCTTTTGTTGACTGTGAGCGTGTGCAATGGTAGTATTTAGTAAACCCAGAGAATCCTTTATTTGGGAAAGATAGTCTGAGGCTACTGGGTTATTTGAAGGAAGGATGCGTGGAGGGAGAATAGAGGGATGGAACCCATAGTTCAAGTAGAACGGACTCTGCTTGGTTGTACTGTGAGTTGCGTTGTTGTAGGCAAATTCTGCCAGGGGGAGAAGATCCAACCAATCATCCTGTTGGTAAGAAGTGTAACAACGTAAATACTGCTCGATGCATTGGTTGACTCTTTCAGTCTGTCCGTTGGTCTGCGGATGGTAAGGAGAAGTGAGCTTCCGCTCAATCCGTAGTATGTGACATAGTTCTTGCCAGAATTTAGAAATAAATTGGGATCCACGGTCAGACAAAAGAGTTTTTGGGATACCATGTAATCTGAAGACATGTTTCATCAGGAGTTCTGCCGTTTGTTTGGACGAAGGTAGTCTGCGAATAGCAATGAAATGTGCCATCTTTGTCAGATGGTCCACTGACACCAAGATGGTATTAAATCCTTTGGAAGGAGGCAATTCTACGATGAAATCCAATGACAGAACCTCCCATGGAGTTTGGGGTTTTGGTAGACTGCATAGTAGACCGGATGGTCTCGTAGTGTCAATTTTGGACCTGGCACAGACATTGCATGAAGAGACGAATTTTTGTATAGATGTTTTCATGTCAGGCCACCAGAATTGCCGAGAAATCAAATTGAAAGTCTTTGTCATACCCATATGTCCTGCCATAGGCACATCATGCGATAATTTCAAGATCTTGGTGCGTAGGGTAGGTGGTATGTAAAGTTTGTCGTTGTAGTAGAGGAAGCCTTCTGCATCGGTAGTTAGTTGTGGTGGGGGTGAATCCAACCTTATACCATGCAGAACCTCTTCCTTCAAGGAACGGACAACTCCAATAATGCGTTTGTGAGGTATTATAGGAACGGAAGGAATTTCAAAGTAGTTTTCTTCAGTTAGTCGTGATAGTGCATCCGCCTTTTTGTTCTTATCTGCAGGTGTGTAGGTCACTAGGAAGTTAAACCTTAGAAAGAATAGTGACCATCGTACCTGTCGATGCGAGAGAGTTTTGCTAGTCTGAAGATATTGGAGGTTTTTATGGTCCGTGTATATAATTATTGGTAATTGGGTGCCTTCGAGTAAATGTCGCCAATTCTCCAGAGCCAATTTTATAGCAAGCAGTTCCTTCTCACCCACGGGGTAATTTATCTCGGGACTGCTCAGGGATTTAGAAAAAAAGGCGACTGGATGAAGTGGTGAAGTGGGGGTAGGTCGTTGGGAGAGTATTGCTCCTACTGCCAGGTTTGACGCATCTACCTCCAGAATGTATTGGAGGGATGGGTCTGGATGGCGTAATATGGGAGCGGAAGTAAACCTTGTCTTTAACAAGTGGAAAGCCTTATTTGCTTCTTCTGACCATTTAAATGGTATTTTTATGCTAGTGAGCTGTGTGAGGGGTCTCACAATAGCAGAAAAGTTTTTTATGAACTTCCTGTAGAAATTTGAAAATCCCAGGAATCGCTGTAGCGCCTTGCGTGTAGTTGGTGTAGGCCAATCCTGAATGCAGGATATTTTACTCATATCCATCTCGATTCCTGTTTTGGATATGATGTAGCCTAGAAAGAGTACCTCATCTTTATGGAACAAGCATTTCTTCAGCTTCACATAAAGATTATGTGCAAGCAATCTCGATAATACAAGTCTTACATGTCTTATGTGTTCAGACAGGGTCCGTGAATATATAAGTATATCGTCCAGATATACCACAACACAGACATCTAGTAAGTCTTTAAAAATATCGTTTATAAATCGTTGGAAAACTGCAGGGGCATTGCATAGGCCGAATGGCATCACAAGATATTCGAACAATCCGTATCTAGTTCTGAACGCAGTCTTCCACTCGTGTCCATCACGGATTCGAATGAGATTGTATGCTCCTTTCAGGTCTAATTTTGAAAAATAGGTAGCTCCACGCACCTGCTCAATGAGCTCAGGGATAAGCGGTAGAGGATAGCGATCTTTTATTGTGATAGCATTCAATTTCCTGTAGTCGATGATAGGTCTGAGACTTGAATCTTTATTGCGAACAAAAAAGAGTCCTGCTGCTGTGGAAGAAGTGGAAGGTCTAATAAAACCTTTTTCCAAGTTCTCATCCAAATAGGTTTTGAGATGGGCAAGTTCATCCTGCGAAAGAGGATAAACATGACCGAACGGCAATTTGCTATTTGGGAGTAGATCAATGCTACAATCATAGTCTCGATGAGGAGGTAATGCTTGAGCATTTTTCTCAAGAAAAACCTCAGAAAGATCCTGATAACATAGTGGTGCAATCTCATCTGTCACCACAGACAGAATCTTCCCGGAAAACGGGAGGTTACACGTGTCCTCGCAATAACAAGAAGGGAAGGTCAAGGACCGTTTCTTCCAATCTATGGTTGGTTGGTGTGTGTGCAACCAGGGAAGTCCAAACACAATGGGAAAGTGGGGTGATGGTATTAACCATCTATGGTTATGGTTTTGCTGCGACTTACAGCTGTATTCGCAGCAAAAGGTGGCGCTACAAAGTATTAAGGGGGCTGAATAATTTTGCACGCCCAATTTTTCAGTTTTTTATATGTTAAAAAAGTTTGAAATATCCAATAAATTTAGTTCCACTTCATGATTGTGTCCCACTTGTTGTTGATTCTTCACAAAAAAATTACAGTTTTATATCTATGTTTGAAGCCTGAAATGTGGCAAAAGGTCGAAAAGTTCAAGGGGGCCGAATACTTTCGCAAGGCACTGTATATGCTGTGGCACATAATGCCACTCATTGGGAACTGACTGACACATCCTGATGGTATTACATACCACTTACTTTATCTAAGTTTTTCTCCATTGGTTCTCTTGTGTGTTGTCAGGACTGCAGATAGGTGAGAACCTGTTTTATATACTCTGGGCATGCAAATGCCTAACCAGTTTTTGGCAAACAATTTCTAGCATCATCTTTGAAATTACAAGTGCCCGTTAATCTTGCTTTAGCACTACTGAATTTAGGGATAGAGAAATGGCCGACTGCATACCACACCATTAATACAATGTAATGTTCCCCTTGGCAGCAGGAACTATAATAATCAGACACTGGAAACACCCAGTTGGCACCTAATCCACCTGAATCCATCTCATTGGTAACAACCAAATCTACTTATCAGAAAGCCCTGGCCCTGAGCTGCAACTCATATCTTGCCTTTGTGAAAGCCTGACAACCTTGAATAGATTGGAGGAGAGGAGGGAAGAGGGAGGAGGTCAGAGGGAGGAAGGAGGAAAAAAAGAAGAAGAACAAATGGAAGAGGAAGGACAGAGGAGGAAAAATAAGAAGATGGAGGACAGGGGAAGAAGAAGAGGAGGAGGAAGAAGAAGAATAGAAAAAGTGACAGAGGAGGAGGAAGAAGAAACAAGCTCATGATGCTCAAGTTTCATTGCTCAAGATGTCTCCTGGTATTTTTGGTCTGATAATATTTGATTAATCCATATTGGCTGCGTAACCTTGTTCACGTTAGTTTCTCACATTTCTTTTATCTTGTCATTTGTGTGGAGCTTATTCTTCTACCCATCTATGTATTCTTATGCTTCTTTTTTTTCCAAAACTATTTATTGTGACAAAATGAAATGACATAAGAAGTGAACATCACTTTCAAGCAATACAAAGCAATACAAAGATCATTGAAAAGAGAAAAAAAAAACCAACAGGATGAACCGCAGTACCATGTACTGAAAATAGGGTGGGTGAACAAACCATGACTCAATCATACCGGGAAGTAGAGGAAAGTACAAGATCAACGTACGATAGACATTGTAAACCGTTCAAGGAGGTGAGGACAATCTTGTTCCCCCTTCCCTTGGTGCAGGACCATGGTGAGAACACAAACAGGAATCAATTGCAACCTCCATCTCTGTTGGGTGTGCCACGACCGAGGCATCTTCAAGGGCAGTGGTGGCCCCCTTCACATGTCCGGACACCCCCAGAGGGGAACACGCTGTGTCCGGGCACAGGGGGCAACCATTAATGGTGTGTAGGTCGTCCTGGGGCAGGGAGTTCTGAAGAAATCCACTGGAGGGGTCGGTGGAGTTAAGCGTTCTGGCCCATAAGCGTGGTCGGGACTGCGGTTTGGGGGGAAACAGGGGAGCACCTGGGAGGGGGGGGGGACGAGGGGGTGGGGGGGTAGGTGGAGAGACAAAAGGAGAGGACGCTAGATAGAAAGAGAAGGAAAGAAAAAAAAGGGGGGAGAGAGCAAGGAAGGATATACTCAGAAGAGATATGTGACGCCCGTGGCATTAGGGGGGGGGGGGACCTGACCAAGAACGTAATCAACGTAATCAGTGTTTGACGGGAAAATATGCCCGAGGCGACCCGAAACCGACACGACAATAGCTAGCATCTAGGATGTGGTGGTCAATGTCCTAAAGTCCGGAAGTGTCGTGAAGTGTATCCAGGAAGCCCAGGTCGTATAATATTTGTGGTGGGTATCTTTAGCCTGCGCAATAGTGTCTTCCATTTCTGCCACCCTTTGGACCCTCTTCAACCATTCCGCAACCGTGGGGGGGGAGGTAGAACGCCAGTGACAGGGCACACACATCCTGGCAGCGTTGATAAGGTGTAGTGTGAGGGACTTCTTGTAACTGGAGTAGGGTAAGGAGGTGTGGTGAAGCAAATATTGCGCCGGAGTAAAATCAGGAGTATATGTGGTGATCCGGGGAATCAGGGATTGCACCTCCCTCCAGAACGGCTGGACTAAAGGGCAGTCCCACCAGACATGCAAAAGGGAGCCCGGATGCAGGCCACATCTCCAACAAGTAGGAGAGTTAGCCGAGGAGAACTTGTGTAATAATTCAGGAGTTCGGTACCATTTAGCATAGAGTTTGTAGCCAGTTTCCTGGGCAAGGACATTTAGGGATCCCTTGTGCATGTGGTAGTGAATTCTCGTCCAGTCGTCCTCAGAGAGGCTCCTGCCAAGGTCCCTCTCCCACCTAGACCGAAGTGCCTTCGTGTGTGCGTGGTCAACCGGAAAGAGCATAGTATATAATATGGATATCAAATGACGGTGTGGCCCTGGCGCTTCACAAAGTCGTTCAAATGAAGTAAGGGAGCGGGTCCAATCCGCCACCGGCTGTGCGCTGTGCAGGAAGTGTCTAACTTGTAAAAAGCTGTAGAACGGAACATCTACGGACGGGTATTTGAGGCGAAGGGCCTGTTGCGTAAGAGGGCGAGCGTCAGCAAAAAAGTGACGTGCCTGAAAGGGCATGTCCACGGTGGGCCCCGTGGAAGGGACATAAGGGAGATCAGGTGGGAATTCTGGAGAAGCGCACAGGGGTAGCAGTGGACTAAGTTTCGGGGAAAGATCTAATTTATGGCGGATCGTTTGAAAGAGGCGCAGGGTTGCACCCGTGACGGGATGGGTCAGAATAGAGCGTGGAGTCTTGGACGGCGTCACCCATGGGAGATGATGTGCGGGAATGGTGGACACCGCAGACTCCAAGGACACCCAGTCCTTAGAGTCAGCATGAGCGTGCCAATCAATTATCCGGGTAAGGTGGCAGGCCCAGTGATATTTGAGCAGGTGTGGCAAGCCGACCCCCCCTTCTGCTTTGGGGCGAGTGAGCGTGTCCCACCGGATCCTCGATGTATGTGACTGCCATACAAAGTCTGAACAGATACGCTGGTAGGATTTGAAAAAGGCAGGGGGAACATGGATGGGAAGGGCATGCAAGATGTAAAGCAGACGGGGAAGGATATTCATCTTCACTATTGCGACCCTGCCAAACCAAGAGAAGGGTCCCTTAGACCACGATTGTAGGTCCGATTTGATAGATTGTAGGATAGTCAAGTGGTTTTTGGCGTACAAGTCTGAAAGTTTGCATGGGAGCTGGACCCCGAGATAGGTGATGGCATGGGGATCCCATTGGAATGGAAAGTTGGTCTGGCAGAGCCGCAAGAGCGAAGTAGGGAGGGAAATGTTAAGGGCACGGGATTTGGAATAGTTGATTTTGAGATTAGAAATTGCCTGAAAGGATTTTAGGGCCGAGAGGAGATTAGGGACCGAAGTCAAGGGATCAGTGAGGAAGAGGAGGACGTCATCTGCGTAAGCAGCCAGTTTATATGTTTTGTCCTTTATGGAAACACCCTTAATATTCGGGTCTTCGTTGATTTGACGGAGAAGGGGCTCTAGGGTGAGAATGTAGATCAAAGGGGACAGGGGGCAGCCTTGTCTCGTGCCGTTCGACACGGAGAAGGCGTCCGAAAGAGTACCATTGACCCGGACCCGCGCAGAGGGGGTGGAGTACAGGACCGAGACAAACCGCAGGAACCGGCCTGTCATGCCCAGAGCCCGGAGCGTCTCGGTCATGTAGTCCCAGGCCACCCTGTCGAACGCCTTCTCCGCGTCGAGGGACAAGAAAAAACCGGGGGTATTGGACGTGGATAACCAATGGTGGAGGTGAAGGGCTTTGGTGGTGTTGTCCCTTGCCTCTCGGCCAGGGACGAAGCCAACTTGGTTAAGGGAGATCACGTTAGGAATAGAGGGAAGGAGGCGATTAGCCAATATTTTAGCGTACATCTTGACGTCCACATTGAGGAGCGAGATGGGCCGGTAATTAGGGACCTGGGATGCATCTTTATTCGGTTTCGGGATGACCGCGATATGCGCCTCTAGGAAATCCGCATGGAGGGAGTCGGCGTCCGGAAAAGCGTTGAACGCGTTTTCCAGGTGTGGTAGCAGCAGATCCGAAAAGGCCTTGTAGTAGCACACAGGAAGGCCATCCGGGCCCGGGGCTTTGCCCGGTTTAGATTGCTTCAGAGCCGCCAAGATTTCCGTCTAAGTGATAGGGGCGTCTAGTGCAGATAGAGCGGCGTCAGGCAATGGGGAGGGAGAATATCGTTCCAAGAACTGTCTGATGTCCTGGAGTCTGGAGCACTGTGAGTCCTGAGAGTCCGCTCGCGGCAAATTATACAAGCGTGAGTAGTAGCTAACGAATTGGGCTGCTATGTCAGGAGTGGAATTCAGCGTTTTACCCGCTTGATCAACTATGGAGTGAATAGTGTTGGCTGCCCGTTTTTTCTGGAGGGCCCGGGCCAGGAGCTTGCCCGATTTGTTAGCATGTTCATAGAACAGACCTCGGGATAGAGCAAACTTGCGGCGAACAGATCTCCCAAGAGTCTCCAGTAGCTCCTGACGAGCCAGGGTAAGTTCCGCGAGGGTGGCGGACGCTAGGGATCTCTTGTGGGCACGTTCTAGAGTACCAATTTTCAGCAGCAGAGAGTCAACTTGAGCCGAATGAGCCTTCCTGCGTTTAGAGGCGAGTGCCATAAATTCTCCTCTGATCACGCATTTATGCGCCGCCCAAAGCGTGATGGGGGCGATATCCGGAGATTTGTTTTCTGCAAAGTAAAGCTGCAGGCGCTCCGAGAGCGCCGAAACACAGGCAGCATCAGAGAGAATGGAGCCATCCATTCTCCACGCCCGCGGGGCATAAGACTGTGCGGGGAAAGAAAAGGTGACACTGATGGGATTGTGATCAGAAAGAAACATCGGGTCGATGGAGGCAGAGCGGAGGGTTGGCAGAAGGTCCTGGGAGACAAATAGGTAGTCAATACGGGAATAACGATCGTGGGGGGACGAGTAGAAGGTGAAGTCCTTAGTGTCTGGATGCAGGGTGCGCCACGAATCGTGTAGGAGAAGGGTTGACATGAGAGTTTTAATCGTGCGGAGGGCAGCGTACGGCATGGAGGAGGAACCCGCTGAAGTATCCACAAGAGGGGACAGGGCAACATTGAAGTCCCCTCCCAAAATGAGCTGTCCAGAGCAGAAATCCGACAGGCGTCGGATGGTGGTTCTGAAAAAGGGGACCAAGTGTTTGTTGGGGGCGTAGAGGTTAGCCAGGGTACACAGGCGGCCATGGAGCTGCCCTTTAAGGAAGAGGAACCGACCCTGGTCGTCGGCCATAGACTCCGTGACTTTGAATGGACAGTGTTTGGATAGGAGTATGGACACTCCTTTGGACTTGGAGTCCGCAGACGTGGCATGATACGCCTCAGGGAAGTGTGAAGAAGGGATCTTTTGGATGCTGTCGGACCTATAGTGGGTTTCCTGGAGGAATACAATGTCAGCCTTGGTTTTGCGTAAGGCAATGGCAAGCTGGGAACGCTTTTCAGGGACATTGAGGCCACGGACGTTCAAGGAGTATAACTTGAAAGTGGGATGCGTATGATCAGAAGAGGACTGCATAGTTGACAAGACACAACACAAGAAGGGGGGGGAGAGAAAGAAATCGGAGGAGGGTGGGGGGGAAGGGAACAGACAAGGAAGGAAAGGCAAGAGGCTACGGCGGGGAGAAGGGGGGAGAGAGCGGGGAACAGAGACCACAACCTAGTCCGGCCTGCCGAGACAAAACGGAGTGGTACGCAGAGTACAGGGGAGTATAGTGGCTACTTTGAGTATAAATCGGGGGCTTCTTTATCAGGGGGGGGAGTAGACCACTAATTGGGGGTTGGGGTAGACCGAACGCGACGAGGGGACCGAAGTAACCACCTAGGTAGGGGGCCCGGCCACGAACCGAGAGGTAGTGCATGGGAAAGGCAGTGTAAGGGCAGCACACGGGGCAAGAACAAGCCTCCTGTGAGGACAGAAGTTAGTAGTAGGCATCTAGAGCCTCAAAGGGTCAAGCGTCGGGGTACGCACGGGGGGGGGAAGGGCATAAACATGTATGGAACGGGCTCCAGACGTAGGATAGAAGTGGGCAATGTAGGCGGTGGCCGCGGACAATCAGGGAGTGCACAAGAGGTAGGGTCAGGGAAATAGGAGTCATAGGGCAAAGCATCGGGGAGTATACCAACAGTGCAACATTGGAGAAGGAGGGGAGAACCGTCTGACTACCTGGATAGGTGCCAAGCATATGGTGGTATATTAAGAAAAAAAAAAAAAAAAAAAAAAAAAAAAAGGGGGGGTGAAAACCAAACACATACCTAGACAGGAAAACTCTAAGCAATAGTGTGCAATATAACCATCAACGTGAGGTTGTGGGGTCACCTGCAATATCCAAGAAAGTGCATGAACATGTTCACGACCCCACCCTTCCTCGAGGCGTTAAAAGCAGTCCTGGGAACCTGCCGACATATGGCATAGACGGGGGATAACCACCCCCCAAACGGGGGCAAGAGGGGGTGAACGGAGCATGTCAGGGCATGCGTACCTTCACAGTGCAACGGACGGGTGCAAGCCGCAGGGCAAATCCGTTGCACGCGGGTAGGGGGTCCCACCAACAAACAACCTCGAGGAAGAGTGAAGGGCCGATGGCATAGGTCGGCAGGCGGCGCCCGATGCGGATGCGAAGCCCCACGGTCCCAGGCAAGGGGTGAGACACAGCGCTTCACATAGGCATGGGGGCACCGATGTCTGCAAACTCAAAAACATAAACATAGCAAACAGTAAAATGTACCCATAGGGCGAATGGCCCCCCTGGCATAAATACGCAATTGAGCACATAATGCAAACATAACAAACAATATTATGGAAAGGTACTACAAGCCGACACCTGAAAAGGAGAGACGTACATCCCCAAAAAAAAAAAAAAAAAAAAAAAAACCCCTTATCGGGGAGCATATGACCCACCCATACCAGCTTAAAAACTAACAACAACAAAAGAACAGCCGGAATCGGAGACATAGGTAGGGGGCCGAGGGTGTTGGCAGTTCTAGTTCAAAGTTGCGGGCAAACCCGAAGGGGAAAAATAAGGAGACGGGTCGTAGGGGGGAGGGGAGCCACGAGTACATTACCATTCCAGGGAGCAGGATGTGAAGCAACTGAGCAACGGGGAAAAAATGTTCAGGAAAGCAGAAAGTCCGTGCAGCGGTTGCGGACACAGTCAGGCGTGGGTACTGTAGTTTCCAAGGCTGTGAGACTCACGGAATCCTTCCGGGGGAATAGGCTGAGATCCAGAAGAGAGCACAATGGGCCTTAGGCGTCCAGCCTGGCCCGACGAACCTGTGGCGGTTTAGTAGGACTATTAGCGTGAGGGGGAGCAGCAGGAACACGGGCCTGACGGACCTCAGATGGAGAACGTTGGCGCCGGAACCTGACCTCCTGGGCGTCCATGGGTTCCGCTTCAGGCGCATCGGTCACCAATGGACCTGGACGAAACTCTGCATACCAGTTGGGCAGGTGCATATAAGGAATACCCAGTGTGGAACAAAAGTGGGGTAGATCCTCAGGGACCCTGAGAAGGGCTGTGCGGCCTTGTGTGGAGGCCGAGAGGCAGAACGGGAATTTCCATCTATAAGTAATTCCGTTGGCCCTGAGTGTGTCAAGCAACGGTCTCAGTTCCCTGCGACGCTGGAGCGTGATGCCCGAGAGGTCCTGAAAGAGTTGGATGGGGGCCCCTTCCAGGTCAATGTGGGGTCTATTTCTCGCTTTGCGTAAGATGTCCTCCTTAAGGCGAAAGTCCACCAGACAGCAGATAATATCCCTCGGCGGATCCCCCTCCCTGCCCTTGGGGCGCAGGGCGCGATGCGCTCGCTCCATGTCGATGGGGGACTGTGGGGGTCTATCCAGGAGTGAGTTGAACAGGGAGACTATGGCGGGACTCAGAAGGTCACCTTCCACAGATTCGGGAACCCCGCGGATGCGAAGGTTATGGCGCCTCCCTCTGTTGTCCAGGTCCTCCAAATGGCGCTGCATATCCCTTAACTGGACCGTGTGGGTGTCAGACCTGTAGTGCAGTTCATGTATGGCTGAGTCCTGTCTAGCAGTCACCCCTTCCACCTCATGAACCCTGCCTGTGAGGGAATGGATATCTTCCCTTAATTCCAAGATGGCCGCCCCCAGGGTGTCTTTAATGTCCGCAGCCACCGAGCGGAGATCGTCCATGTTCAGCTGCCTATGCAATGCAGGCGTGGGGGAGCTGGATTCCGGGTCCCCGGAGGCTATAGCGGCATAGGAGCGGGCAGGGGGAGGAGGAGAGATCGCGGGAGAGGAGCCGCAGCCCGAGGACGCCATTGTTGCGGCCTGGGTCCGGAACAGCTCCGGAATGCTGGGGCTGAGCTTGGCAGCGGGGTCCCTCGGGGAGCGAGAGCGGGTGGCGGAGGAAGAGCGCGGAGTGTTAGGCATCCTCACCGGCGGTGCAGAGTCAGTGCAGAGCCCGTAGTGCGGTTAGGTCGGCTCGTGGCGGCGGGAGCTCTCCTAGCAGGCGTCCATCATCTCGCGCGGTCAGACCACGCCCCATTCTTATGCTTCTTATGTTTAGTATATTCTTTTCTATTTGTATTCCAAGAATGAATAAAAATGTGTTGACATTAAAAAAAAAAAATTGTATCTAATACAATATTTATTCTCAATACAAAATGTATTGTGAATTGTATTTGTATTGTATTGTAAATGTAAAAAAAAAAAAATAGTTCAAGCTAGAAGACAGAGATTGGGCTACAGAAAACCATGGGGTTAACATGATTCAATTTTCTTATATATAGAGTATTTCTATATACAGTTTAATGTTTTGATTATCTAAAAGGAAACTTAGATTTGTGCTATGGTGTCTAAGAAAATCCGACATAACCTCCAAGTTCTGTATTAGGGTGGCCCAGTCTCCACTTCAGCATGTCACTATGAATCCACAACATATAACTAACTAAGAAAAGATTTTTTAAAAACATAAAGTAGGCTGATATACTCCATGTAGACAAGGGAAGGCTCATAATTCCTGCACATGCAGAGTATTCCCTATTCAAGAACAGGAGGACTAAGAAGATCACTTATAGTCACTGTTCTACAGTGACTAGTTGTAGGCAAATGGAAATGAGTCCACCCTAAAAGATACCAAAAACTAAACACAAAAGGTACAGAGAATCAAATAGAAAAATAAGGGTTAACCGTTTCATCCAAACAACAAAACAATAACGCTCATTCATATTATCATAAATGTATACACTACAGACAAAAAGATGCAGTGTTGTGTTGTGGTTTTTTTCAGGAGATGGATTGTGGGATAACTGATTCCTGGTAGATCAGATGGGATGTATTATGCCAGATATGATGAGGATGACCACTGAAGCAAAGAAAAATGCATATATGACAGTAAATTGCACTAGTTGTGGTGGAGTTGCTTATTAAAGCAGACCTTTCTCCCCTTTCCCAAAATTTCCCATCAGCCTGCATCTCTGTATGCATATACACTGTAAATACATTTGCCATTAAATGGCATTCCATAAGTGAATATATTTCAAAGGTATATTGTTTTTAATGCATTTTGTAGACTAATGTCTTCTCAAATCGAAATCAAAATCAAAATAGAATACATTTACCAGAAAAATGAATTTTTGGCAAGATACTCCCTTAGGCCCCTTTCACACGGGCTTCTCGATCAGGTCCGCCTGTCAGTTTTTCAGGTGGACTTGATCGGATGCTCCATGCACCCCTATGGAGCAGGGGATGTCAGCGGTGACATGTCCGCTGACACCCTCTGCTATCTGATCTGATCCTGTCTGTGAAATCCAGATGGATGGTAACCCTATTTAGATTGTATAGGATCGGATGGGATCAGATGAAAATGTACCGTTTTCATCCGATCTCCCATAGAGGAGAGCGGGGCTCTGACAGGTCCATCTCTGCACAGTGAGCGGAGATGGACCTGTCATCCGCTTGCTCAACAGATCGATCCCCCGCTGAGCAAAACAGAGTCTGCCGGGTGGAAAGCCCATGTGAAAGGACCCCAAGGGTAAATTACATCTAAAGAGATGCATACACTACAACTTTTCTCATCAGAACATTGAGAGAGCCCTAGTTATTTGCAATGAACCAGAACATCCCAAACAGTATTTGTCTGCACAGTACATGGTGAAACAAACATCTATTTTTTCAAAACAGAAACGGGTAGTAATTAGGAATGGGCTCTATGTTTGAGTCTAAAGTAAATGGGGCGCTCGGTGGGAAGTTCGCCCGCCGATGACCGCCCCATAATGCACTTGCAGTGCATTGAGTGCTGATGATTGGCCAAAGCCTGCACATGACCTGTATGTTTTGACCAATCACAGCACAATGTCCTGTCAGAGCCAAGATTGGACAAAGGCAGGGTGCCTTTAGCCAATCATGGCTCAGGGGCTAGGTCCACGCCACATACTATATAAGGCTGCTGCTTACACAGTAGCCGTGTATAGTGTGTTACAATAGAAATTAGGCAGGTAGTGGATAGGGTGTTGAGTCAGTTAGTGCAGTCAGTGTAGTGTACAGGCATACCCCGCTTTTAAAATGTATGGATATGTTGTAGTCCTGGGTCCCCTCCCGGTGCTCCCCAAGTTTTGTGTCCCTGTCACTTATAGTTTGTGAACAGTGCCATGCCAAACTGACCAAGATTTCCCATAGATGCTAATATTAAAGACAGGGAGCAGTGCCATGTCAAGCTGTCCAATATTTCCTATAGATGCCAATGTTAAAGACGGGGAGCAGTGCCATGCCCAGCCGTCCAATATTTCCCATAGAAGCCAATGTTAAGATGGGGAGCTGTGCCATGCCAAGTTGACCAATATTTCCCATAGATGCCAATGAGCACTTAAAGTCAAAAATTGTTCTAGGGTTAAGGGGAACCCTATGACAAAATAAAAATAAAAATCAGCATGGGCTCCCCCCCAAAAAAAGAAAAAAATCTATACCAGGCTCTTTGGGTCTGGTATAGAATTTAAGGGAAACTCCACGCCAAAATAAAGAAAAAAAAAAAAAAAACTTGACCCACTCTCACAAAGATATGCCGGAAGAAATGGATGGGCTAATAAGGAATATAACAATTATATACTGAATAAATGTGTTCCACATAAACTCAAAAATGATGTGCTAGGTGAATATACCATATGAGTATAGCAAATAAATATTCAAATAAAGTTCATAAGTAAAATTCATAAATAAAGTCCCAGTGCAATAAATATGCAAAAATCAATGGATGACGTGAATGAAATGTTCAAAATAGTTCATAAAAAAGTAATAAACATTAGTGCAGATAAAGTGCTTAATAGTCCGTGAACATATAACTCCACAATAAACAAATAAATAAAATTCTTGTGCAAAAAATTTTGGTGACTCTTAGTAGTCATATATCAGCATAAAAAAACATCTATCAGGTAAAACCATGTGCAAACAAAGTGACAGTGACTGTTGGTGATTTCTTCTTAGAATAATTATTTTGAAGTGACTTGTTGTGAGATCCCAGTGGTGTGATCCGAAGTGAGCAGAAAAAGGAAATATGTGCAATGGCCGCTCACCTCACATTGCACCATTAAGGCGCTTATGTTGATAATTGCCCTGGGATGGGGGAAATGGATATCCTTTTTCTCCTATCGATTTTGGGTTGTGGTCAAGCTGGCATCCAATGTTTAGAATAAGGGCTTTTCTGATAACCACTGTTCCACCGATCTCCTCCGTTCAGTATAGGTACTCCAATACTCCCAGTTCCTCAAAGAAACATAATGATTTCCATAGTGAAGTATGTAATCAAAGGGGTATTTATTTCAAATTACAAAATGACACTCACATGAATAAAGGTAATAAATGGCAGCCGCAAAGTTGCGGTACACATCCACACAGGTACTTCCGGCTTCGGCCGCAAAACGGAAGGTCGGGAGTCCCGCCTCGGCACCTCCAGAATTTCTTCTCCTCCTCCTCTCCTCCGGGTGGCACATGCAGCGCGCACGGGAGTCCTGCCTCCGGCTTGCTGTGAACCTCCTCCACCATCTTCTTCTCCTCCTCCTCTCCTGGATCTCAGCCCTACCCTTAAAAAAGTCACGTGATTTGTGACGCAACGTGTCGGGAGGCATCGGGTGACGTCACTTCCGTACATTATCAACACTGAACTTCAGCTGCCATGTAGCTGCCCCCTCCCTTAACCATTTTCTTACATAGTTGCCATATCCCGTGCCAAGGTTATTGCCTTTATAGCTTGGATTTATCAACAAACAATGAAAATGCACTATTTATTCCAAACTCTTTATCATTCATAAACTTAAAAGTTAAAGAGAATTAATCCCAAGACAGAACCCTGGGGTACACTGCTCACAACCTAACACCATTTAGAAAAGGAGCCACTCGTCACTACTCTGTGAATGCTTTCCTGCAACAAATTTTTATCCATGTACATACAATTTAATTTATATGTATTAAGTATGTGTAAGGTATTATATTCAAATCCAGAAAAACTTTATCCGCTGGACTTGCTCACTGCTCATTGCTCACTTAGTCATAGAATATTAATGGAAAAAAAGGGGGGAAGAAACTGCGCTAAATATCTAGAAATTATATAAGGTAGCAGCAACTTAATATGTGACAAACATCAAATAAACATTAGAGAGGAGGAAGCTGTGCTAAGTGACACAAAACATATATCAAATTGAGTCCAAACATAAAATCCCAAAATTGTTTTGATATGTGTAAGAATAATGAAATCCACAAAAAGTCCAAATATTCAAACGAATATCCACCCGTGTAAAAAATGAATGAAATTACTGCTTACCAGATGTAGCAGTATATTGAGCCTTGCATGTAAATATAGAAACTAGATATACAATAGATATTACACAATATCTCTAAATATATACCAGTAGCGCAAACTTAGCAAAAAGAAAGTGCCATAAGTAGTGTATAACTAATAAGACTGCACAAAGTCCAACTGTTCCACAGATATCACACTAGCAGCAGGAAATGATCATGGTGACAAAAAACTGTCCATGCTCCTTCAATCTATCTCCTGGGATGATCGGATATACAAGTGTGTTTCTCAAAAGGATCACCACCACCACCGTGCTCCAAGGGGGGGAGGAGAAATGCCCACTCACCAGATGCTGTGGCCCAACCCACTTTCGTGTTTGAGCATTCAAGCTTATAATGTTGGTCACTGGTCCGAGTTATCCACACTGGGAGTCACACCAACACAGCTAATAGAAGCTCGGCAGCATATGGAGAGAAAAAGCACAATCCCAATAGCGTGATACCGTTTTAAAAGCTTTATTCAATAAAAAAAATTAGGTAGCACACTCACATTTTCTGCATATAATCAATCGCATATCACAGTCAACATTAGGAGAGGGATGCCCTTCGGGAGATGATGTCCAGGCTCCACGCCGTGGACCTCGCGCCTTCCGGGTATTCCAAACTCCTCTGACGTAAACCTGGTTACACCGCCCCGACGCGTTTCGTGATTTCCACTTCTTCCCCGGGAGCGTGACCGCGGCGGCTCGGCGGTAACCTTAAATACCCATGCCCATCACCCTGCAGGGCGGGGGCGGGATTCGCGTCATCAGCCATTGGTTGTTACTATGGTGCTCTAACCAACTAGGATCGCCAAATGACCTTCTATCCTGCCGCTGATGTCTATGGTAAGTCGCCCATCAACCCGGAAGTATAACACTCCTCACAGACCGGAAGTGTATCTCCCACTCTGCGGAGGGCAGACTATGGAAGGATATTCCTAACAGGCACCACACCTTCACCAACCGATGGACCGATGTTTCACATAACCAGTATATATAAAAAAGTATATACAACTATAACGTTATATGATTATACATACTGACACCTCCCATTGGTAGCTTGTGTCGTGCTCTAACCAATAGTATCTCAGTACCCAGACCAATCAGCTAACATCCTCCTGATATAACCTTTGGCCCGGAACAATAATATAAAGCCACGGCCGGATGTATGGGCTCCACCCACCGGAATACAACCTGCATAAGCAAGTGTTTAATGTATACACAATGCACCCTGAGAGACGAGCACAACAGCGCCACCTACCAATGGGCCAGTGTTACAACACTATAGATGGTTTGGTAATCAATATGGAGACAATCTAAATCCATATCCCAAAATATAAAATGCACAAAATCATACAACTCCAGACAAAAGAACTGAAACCTATCGGAAACGAATAAGCAATAGTCAAAATATAAAATGTAAGTATACAATGTAAATATAAATATAAAATGTAAATAATAAATTTAAAATAGACACTAAACATATAACATATACCATGACAGTCTACAGACCAAGCTATATGTTTAAAGACATGATTGTGTGTGCGGACCTCTAGAAGGATCATACTCCCCCTAACACACATCATCCTAAGATAAAACCATAAGCAAAAAATAGTAGAATAATAAAATAGTAATATAGAATTGGAAATTAAAATTAATAATCACTAATAAAACAATTTAAATCCAACTCTATATTTAATCCTACAGGGCTCAAAGATTGGGTCTGGAATATCCATTTAGTTTCGCACTTTGATAATTCCCTAACCTAATTCGCACCCCTCCACGGGGGTGTGACCCGCTCAATACCCCAGAATTGTAAGCAACTGGGGTCCCGTTGGTGATGTGAGCGGAAATAGGCTGGGACACTGTGCTCTTGTTTACCCTTAATGATGTTGCTAATATGTTTACCAACTCTAATTGTGAAAGTACGCTTGGTTCGCCCTATATAGATGATTTTGCAGGGACACATTAATGCATACACCACATGCGTGGTGTCGCATGTAATAAAATGTTTAATGTCAAAATCCCTATCAATTGCTGCAACATGGAAGGACTCACGTCTTCTCTGATTATGAGGGGTAAAAGAACATGACTTGCATCTTCCACATTTATGAAACCCACATCTGCCTGGAAAAATGGATGTGTCAGGGGGGTTCAGAACCTTCTTCACCACCCTGTCCCCAAAACCCGGGGCCCTACGGTAGATAAAGGATGGAATCTCAGGCAAAGCAGGACCCAATATGGTATCCATCTGCAAGATATACCAATGGGTTCTAAAGATGGCCTCTACTTTTTTGTAGTCCTCACAATAATCATACAAGAAACTCCATTGTTTGTCATCAGACCCATTATTGGGTCTAGTCACATTCTGCAAACATGTTGCTCGGGGGATCTCCAGAATATTACCAATCTCTTTCTCAAGAGATTGTTCATCATATCCTTTTTGGACAAATCTCTCCTTCAGGACATTCGTTTGGGCAATATAGTCTTCGTCAAATGTACAGTTCCGCCGTACTCGCATGAACTGGCCACGCGGAATGTTACGCAGCCAGTTCGGGTGGTGTCCACTTTGAATAGACAGGTAACTGTTTCGGTCTGTGGACTTGAAGAAGACAGACGTAGTTAATTTGCCCAAACCTTTCTTAATATTCACGTCCAAGAAGTGGATTTCCGTTTGGCTCCAATTGAACTCCAATCTGATGTTATTTGTATTTGCGTTCAGATGACTCATAAAATTCAACAATGATGACTCTGTATCATTCCATACAAAGATGATGTCATCTATGAATCTACGATAAAAAAGGAGTTCTGGTCTCTCCCTGCAGAACACATGTTTGTCCTCCCATTCTGCCATAAAAAGGTTGGCAGGGCTGGGAGCAAACTTTGCTCCCATTGCCACACCTTTCTTCTGGCTGTAAAAGGACTGATAATACCAGAAATAGTTATGCCCTAGGCAGAAGTCTAGGGCATTCCGGATGAACAATTTCTGATTATGTGGTAAGTCGTCCCTTTTGCTTAGGGCCCAGTTCAGGGCCAGTAGAGCTTTATCATGTTGGATGATGGTGTAGAGGGACGACACGTCCGCCGTCACTAGAAAGTCGGACGAGTCATCCCCCAAGACCACATCATCCAATGACATAAGCAGATCCTTGGTGTCTTTAAGATATGCCCTTGTAGTTACAACACTGGGTTGAAGGAAGGTGTCCAAATATTGGCCCAACCTAGCACACACTGACCCAATTCCGTTGACTATTGGGCGGGGGGGAGGACACTTCGGGTCCTTATGGACCTTGGGTAATGTGTATACTATAGGTATTCTACACGCACTTGGGACCGAGCTCGGTCGAACCAGAGTAAATCTCATATGCTCCGATTGATTGGTAACAGACAGCCGCGCCACTAGTCGTGGCCACGACAATAAAAATAAAAATTGTGATTTTATCTTGTTTTTGAATTATTTATCTTAAATATATACCCTTACAAGCCTCACCCTTAAAATCCCACCATTTGGTTCACGCCCACCTGTAGCGGTTACTCTGGGGCACAAATAGAGTCCGCAGGGATAGTGATACCATTTTATTTTTCCTTGTTCAATAGAAAATGCACAAAATCATAAAGGCTATATCAGGAGGATGTTAGCTGATTGGTCTGGGTACTGAGATACTATTGGTTAGAGCACGACACAAGCTACCAATGGGAGGTGTCAGTATGTATAATCATATAACGTTATAGTTGTATATACTTTTTTATATATACTGGTTATGTGAAACATCGGTCCATCGGTTGGTGAAGGTGTGGTGCCTGTTAGGAATATCCTTCCAGAACTGGATTCATTCAAGTGATCTGGCAGCATGAAGTGCTTGTTAATGGCCTACCAAGCTCAATGAAAAAATAACTTTCTTCTATATTTAATGGTTTTGTAACATCTACTTTGGATAAGAATTACCCACGGGAAGGAAGAATTTGAGCTGCCCCTCCTGTGAAATAAAACAGATTTTCTGGAAGGCAATTCATTTCGATATCTCCATTATCATTCATATGTGAATCTCGGAGCCATATCTGTGGGTCGGCCTCTATACCACCAGGGATCGGATTTGTCTTTGGGGGATTGGATAACACATCCAGGGACATCCGGATCCGTGAATTGGCATTTATTTGCTTATCTCTGGTAAGCAGGTTATTCTGGTGAAGGTCCTTAGTGGGTCATTAGTCAACCTGAGTGATCTTTTACGCCTATCTACCCACATTATCTGGTAATTACACTAGGATATAGGTGGTGGCTTATCCTACGGCTTATCCTACGGCTTCTATCATTTATTTGGGATTGCTGTTATTGATTTGCCTATATATATCATTTATCTGGTAAGCAGCCTGTGATGGTGGTGGTCCTTTCTAGCACTTTTCTTTTCTGACACACACGGGAGTGGTTTCATACAAATTTTTTTATACAGTATCACGCTATGTTTTTGTATTTGTTTTTTACTTCAACATTCATACAACTGTGATCTTGGGACGGCTGGTGAGGAATCCTTCACAGATCTTCATCTGGCTTGGCTATTTACATGCAAGGCTCAATATACTGCTACATCTGGTAAGCAGTAATTTCATTCATTTTTTACACGGGTGGATATTCGTTTGAATATTTGGACTTTTTGTGGATTTCATTATTCTTACACATATCAAAACAATTTTGGGACTTTATGTTTGGACTCAATTTGATATATGTTTTGTGTCACTTAGCGCAGCTTCCTCCTCTCTAATATAGAATATTAATGGGTTGGTCTTACAAAATGGTCCTTCATAAATCCATGTTGATTGTTACCTAGCATTGTTAGCATTTTTGCTGGCAAATTTGATTACCATTTCTTCTTATATTTTACAAACTTGTTTTTTGGCTGACTGGTCTGTATTTCTGACAGATATACGCTACTGTGCAAAGGTTTTGGGGGGGGGGGGGGCAAAATACAGAAAATAAGAAATTGTTTCAGAAATAGAAGTGATAATAGTTTATTTTTATCATTTATCAAAAGGGAAAGTAAACAGGAAAGTGAACAGAAAAGGAATTCAAATCAAATCAATGTTTGATGTGACCACCATTTGCCTTCAAAACAGCATCAATTCCGCAATTCCTCTAGGTACACTTACACACAGTTTTTGAAGGAACCCACCAGGTTGGTTGTTCCCAACAACCACAGCGGTTTCTGTTTCAGTCAATTACTTTATTTAAACCTACATATGAAATTGATGATCATTAGCACCTATGTGGTATTATTAGTTAACATACACCTGACTCTAATCCTACAAAAGCTTTGACTTTGTGCAAGTGTAAGAATTGATGCTGGTTTGAAGCCAAAGGGTAGTCACACACCTGCCTAAAACTTTGGCACAGTAATGTAGCTCCACCTTTTTTTTGTATTTTGGTATCACATGTGCTTTTCACCAATCTGTAGGAATCATTCTGGTCGGTAAGGTGTCCTTAAAAACTAGAAAAATGGTAAAGTAATCACATTGCTAAGCTCTAGCAGGCTTTGTAAATGTAAGCCATCTAGTGCTGGCAAATTAATTACAGCAAGTTTTTATATTTTTTTTCACTGTCATCTACAGTTATACATTCCGATCTTGCCTTTTTTTGTATAAACTGAAAAGAAAAATTAATGTATCCCATTTGACTTCTCCCTGTAATTTGTGACCAACTTTTTACCTTACCTAAATTTTTTTTTTTACTTTCTGTAGAAATATGTTTTTCATAATTTATTTTAGCTTTTCTGTATGTGCTCTTGCATTTTTTTGTTGCATCCCTTGTAGTTTTGAAATGTCAATGTATAGCTTCCAGCTTATATTTTTAAATGCCATTTTTCTAAGTTATACAATATGTATTTTTACCCTACAATTTAGCTACTCAGGTTTACCTTTGTTCTCTTTATATTTATTTCCAAATGGAACACACTGGAAGGTGCTGTTGTTTAATATGTCCTTAAACTGGAACTTTACTCACCTCTGCTCCAATGTTGCAGTGTCCCTGGAGCTCCCTGCTGGACCGCTGACCTATTTGATTGGTTATCTTCTATCAAGCTGCTTTCATTGGCCATGGGGAATGATGTCAATCCCATGCTTGTCAGGGAGTTCAGTCAAATTCAGCATTGCCAGACAGGCAGGTAAGTAACTCTACTACAGAAGAGACAAAGCATGTCTCTTCTGCATTAAAATTTCGAAATGTTCATCCATTTTTATTTTTTGCCTAAAGTCCCACTTTAAAAACCCTCCACTTATCCTTATTGTTCTTTATTGAGAAAATTTGGTGGAGTTGAGTTTACATTCGTCACATCTCTTTATCACTGTAGCACCTAGAAATGTGCTCACAACATTGTGTTGCTTGGAACTTATATATGGTTATTTAGGATGTGGTACTTTAGCCCTGGGAGCTGGTACAAACTGATATTGTGTATCTTGACTAAATCAACTGGTACCACTTTTTTCCAAATCAACGTTCAAGCTTTGTTTACTGTATTTAGCTATCAATTATACTTTTCTAATACTTTAATATTTATATTACTCAGTAAATTAGTGAAATGATAGATATACATGTCATTAGATGTTGGGTCTGCCACAACTGAGAAAAAATATTTAAGTTTAATCTTTAAGTTATTGTATAGAAGAGAAAAGAAACCAAAACAAATTCAACAACGTCTAGCATCTGCTGCCACTGCTAACCCCCTGCTAGTACCCTAGTATTTTAACAGTGTGAGAGAAAGCTACTACATTCTTTGTTTTAATGTGGTAAAAGTGTGCTAATATATTGCACAAACTTATTTTGGGACCTATGTGACTGTGATAATACAAATAAAATATTCTTCTGTTTTCCATGTCAAATGAGAGTGAGAGTTTGCGGTGTGTAGGGTGAGGGCTTGTGTATATATGAGTTTCTGTATTCATATGTTTAGGTAGGAGAAGGAGAATGGGTTGCTCAGAAAGTTTTATCTTCTCCATCTTTGTGTTTTACTAGCCGTCAAGTGGATGAGTCATTTTTGGTGGGTTTTGGTTTAATTGGACTGGGTGTATTGTTTAGAAGTGAGTCTTAGTAGTGCACCTAGCACCCCCAGACCTGGGAGAATTTGTAGAGATTGTCGTTCGTGATACTGATCATTTCTTCCATTTCTGCTGTTTATCTGATCCTTTGATACCAGTCATTTAAGGAAGGAGGGGTAGTGGATCTCCACCTGTCTGGAATGCATCACCTGGTGGCATTGACTAGATGGCAGGGCTCTGACTTGTAGTTTGTAGTCTACTGTAGAGAAGTATGGTGTAGCAGGTATTGCTATGAAGTAAAATCTAGTGTATATGTATAAAATTGAGTCTCTACTATCTGCCACATCCAAATGCAATAGATATACAAAAATTTGCAGAACCCCAGTTCTGCCTGTCTAGGCGGACTTTACTGGCAATGTATTAAGACCAGAACTTTATAAAAATGCAACCTGTATTCACATAGTTTTAAAAACAAAATAGTCTACAATGAATTAGGAAATATGATGATATCCAAAGCAAGTATACATAAACATACATCACAAATAACACAGTATAAAAACAACATGCAACAGGACATGAAAGAAATTAGAACAGAGGGCACCCTCTCCTGATAAGGAGAGTGGGTGATCCTAAACACCCCACGATGAAACCATGGGGGGAAAAAATTCCAATAGTAGAAGATGTTACAGCCAGTAGGTCAGGACCTACTATACAAAGGGATGCAGTACAGTAACAATACAATTCAACACAAGAGGGTTAGGAGGGCATATTACATGCCCTTACTACAGGGTAGCTATTAACATTCGTTGTCTTTAAAATATACAAGCCAGTATTGAAGAGAAATGTATCTTCCTTTAAGCATTCACATTGACTATCAGAAAAAAAAGTCATAGGAACATGTAAAGAACATTGTATTACATGGTGGTAACTCAACTGAATTTGGGAAAACAAGGCATAAAAAGATGGCATTGTTCTGTCTATACTGGCTTCTGGAGTCTACTTTTGTTCTTTTTTTGTTGTTTATTTGTAGCACACAAAATATAAGAACAAACTATTAGAAGTGATACAGCAATCCCAGCAAAGTGTTTAATAATGTAAGATGAGTTAAGGAACAATAACAAAGCAATGCATAGGTCAGTGACCCATGAATTTTGTGTGCATGACCAAATCAATAATATTCTCTTATAGAAAGCTGATAAATCGTGTGCTCTGATGTGAATACCTACTGGCATTTTTGACCTTTAGCAGAAGAGGATTATGTGAATGGTTACCTAAAGCAGCATGGACAGCCATCAGCAAATACACATGGAAACTGAGGAATTGTTGCCAACTGTACATCAAATGCCTTATCCAAAAGACCAATTTCAAATGTCAGGAACATACTCAGTTATTATAAAGAGAAAAAGTTATTGTAGGAGCCCAGAGTGATTTGGCAGGTGGGTTGTTAATGGTACATTAAAAATATAAGTAGGAAAAGTACCTACATTGACATCTAACTCAGATTTTAGATGCAATTCATAAGGGCAAATATAGGGGAAAAAATAGTCAACAAACACAATAATTAGCACAAATGTCAGATAAGTTCTAAGCAGTACCAAATTGATATAAGCTGATGACTTTGAAATATGAAAGACATCAATATACTCAAATATGCAAAACGGTATATGTGCAAGTCTTAGAAGGAGGGACATCTGCTTATTCCTAAACATTTCGGGACCCACTATAATGTGACATAGCCAATGGGCAAATACAATATGTTTAGAAATAGTAAGTATTGGCAGCCACTTGTACAGAGATTTCTCTAAAAATCTAAAAACCTCTGCAGTTGATGGCATTTAAAAGCACATGTTATTGTCTCTTAGGGAAGCCATACACAGGAGATTCCAGTCCTAATTTCCCTAAGGGTATTTTATGTAGGGCTGGAATTAAAGTATTTATGGACATCCCTAAATTATTAATAAAGTAGCTAGATACATCTTAGCAGAAAGTGGGAAAATGTTCATGAATGAGAAAGCCAATGCAGGATGCCTGTTTTTTTTTTTTAAGGTGAAATTCACATAGGACTTTATGCTTTATCATATCCATTTAAAAGTCATAAAGATAGCAACAAATCCAAAAATAGATATATTTGTAGTATTACAGGCCAGTCGTAAGTTATTTTTGGCATCTGTGTATTTAAATTCCCCTTCTTTGTTAGGTTAGGATCTATAATTCAGTTGGGTTAGTGGCAACATTTTAAAAGTTAGTCTTAAAGGTGGGCATGCCAATGTGATGGTGCTAACTTTATTTTGATTACTCGTGACTGAATTTTGAAGATTCACTTACCATCACACGCAGTAATGAGTGGACTTATTGGTCCCATGAATGTCAGCTGGTAGGGTGAGCAGAGCAGCAAAGTGCAGTACCTAAAAAGGAAATAAACTGATTATAGTGATAGAGCAGACTGGTTTTCTGCAACAGTCAGTGTGGTGAATGTCAGCTGGTAGGGTGGAAGGGGTAGCCCTGCGTAGTATTTGGGCAATGACATCCAAAGGGGTGGGTTTATCACCCCTGTGTGTTGTAGACAGAATGCTAACCCTTTGTGAACTAGAAAGCAATAACAAACACACAATCATTGAGATTATGTTCTCAATTTAGACAGACTCAATCTTTCCAGCATAACTAATAAACCCAGCATTACTAGCAAATCTGCCCCTCTCCAGATACACATCACAGGCCAGCCTAGATAACTTAATATTTCTGTCACACTTAAAAACTCTGCTATTATCAGCTTGACTCTTCTTGGTTTCTATGTTGTTTATTTAATTGAATGAACTTTGTTTGTCAGACTTCTGTACCCTGCAGGATCAATTCCACAATTTGTCAGCATCTTTACTGTCCTTTTGTCTCATTTCTTATGTACTTATCAATCAATACTGTAGTAAATGTGAGAAAATGTGTTAAGATTTGGTTTGCAAAATGATTTGCTGGGTCAACAAATAAAACTAATCACTCACCGTGTGCACCTCACTTGACAATAAAAGTTAAATTAATGCTACCGGTGAACTGTACTGTTTCTTTTCAGTGTAGGCCAAACACATACTAAATAAAATGAGAGCTGAATCAGTGAGATGTCTATTGCTTTGTGATAACTTTTCTTCTAAGCTTAAGGGTATATAGTGTCTTGTAAATTTGCTATCTTTATGTGATCTAAAGATAGGTGTAAACATTTTATAGTTTTCATATGTCCATTCAATGCTTTGCCAATCTTCTGACTTCTTGGTTTTGCAGAAACAGTGATAGATTTATGTTAAAGCTAAACTCCTGACATCTTTTAATGGCACACATGAATGCAATTCTGTATTCATTAATATATCATTAAACAAATCTCTTAAATGCAAGCAGGTAAGTACCTTCATTCGACCTGGTGTCAGCCTCTTGAAATCTACTGTATGGCAGAGCTCAAACTGGGAGAAGGAAAAGCAGCATAAGGAGCTTTTGATCTTTTATCTTTTAAAGAAATTGTTCACACAAAAGCTTTATATTTTTAAGCATTGTTATCTAGAATCGGGCCATATCACATTCCCTTTGGGTAATATCTAGCAAATGTTAAAACTTGTCTGACAATCACTGAATAATGTGTGGACTGTTGTTTTTTTTCCTTTTAAACTATCTGCAGAGATGTAGGAGCTACATTTCAATAACTTTTTTTGTTATATTAAATTCATACATTATTTAATTTTTTTTTTTTTTATACATATAGGGCATTTTAATGTATTTGATTGATAATAAGTTACTGTATAATCAAAATTCACAAGTCATGTACATAAGGGTTGTATCACATCTTTATACATTTTATTTTACAGAGATTGATTTTTAAGTACAAGGAGCTATAGCAAATCCAGTTTGGGTACACACTAGATCAGGACATATTAGAGGAACTCTTGTTAGGTAGCTTTTTCGGCTATACTGGAACTGTAGTCATCATCATTTTATGGAAATTATTTAAAAAAACAGTAATATGGATGGTATTTTGAATAGAGCTTTCAACATCACGATTAATATACAGTAGATAGACAGAAACAGATGACAGAGAAAAAAACTAAGAAATAAAAGGAACAATCACAAGGTAACTTGTGTTATTAAATGGAGTCTTGATTTTGATGATTTAAAAGAAGTATACAAAGTTATTTGCCTGTCTATCTACTACTATAGGTATTTACTTATCCCCTAGTAAGATCTATAGAAAAAAGGGAAATGACACCTGAATAAGTACTCGGGCGTACATAAGTATGGTAGTAATTATTGTCCTTGTTGTGCACATGTAAACTTAGTAGGTAAAGTATTTATGTCTGCATCACTGAATAGGCCCTTCTTCAATAAATATTTTCAATAAAACTCGCTCATCCATGCCATCCCCAAACTGTTCCCACAGAATTGGGAGCATGAAATTGTCCAAAATGTCTTGGTATGCTGATGTCTTAAGAGTTCCCTTCACTGGAACTAAGGGGCCAAGCCCAACCTCCTGAAAAACAGCCCTAAACACTAATTCCCCCTCCACCAAATGATTTGGACCAGTGCACAAAGCAAGGTCCATAAAGACATGTATGAGCGGGGTTGGGGTGGAGGAACTTGACTGGCCTGCACAGAGTCCTGACCTCAACCTGATAGAACACCTTTGGGATGAATTAGAGCAGAGACTACAAGCCAGGCCTTCTCTCCAACATCAGTGCCTGAACTCACAAATGTGCTTCTGGAAGAATGGTCAAACATTCCCATAGACACACTCCTATACCTTGTGGACAGCCTTCCTAGAAGAGTTGAAGCTGTTATAGCTGCAAAGGGTGGCCTAAGTCAATATTGAACCCTATGGACTAAGACTGGGATGTCATTAAAGCTCATGTGTGTGTATTTTGGTAATATAGTTTATGTCATATTGTATATCTGATAATGTGTGAGGAATGCAATATTTAGAATGTAGGTCACTAACAGGAGATTAAGAGACAGGTTGAATGACCATTTGTGTATCATAATGAGTGGTAAAAGAACAAATGTGTTTAAAGATTTTTATTGAAATACACAATTTAGATGTAACTTTGTATCTTTAATATCTCCAATGTATATTTTAAGGTACAGTGTATAGTGATGCTTGTATGGGCAGAACTAGGTAGAGATACATTTTCTAAGCTGTTTAGGAGGGTTTTTTTTTTTTTTTTTTTTTTTTTACTTTAAACCCCAGAATTCTAGCTGGTATGAATTTTGAATAGTATGTTGTCCATTACTATAGGTGAAATTACTACCTCCTGCACAGCTGGGGACTGAGTATATGCTATAATCAAATACAGCTTTTTCTTGTCTGATTTAAGTGAGGTTTTTAAAACCCTGTTTGGATTTTTAAAGAGCATATCTCAGTGTACGGTGTCTTATTTGTATTTATTTGTTTTTATATTAATTTGGACAAATAAGAGGAAGAGTTTTTATTATTTAATAATAAAAAATTGTAATTGTAACAGACTGTATTTTATCAGTTCTTCCACTAGATGGTGTGTTGTGAAGCTGAGTAAATTGAAATTGTTATGTGTAATCTTTTTTATTGCTACATTTTTTATTTTTATTTTTTTTTTCATTTTTGTTATGTAGCACACTATGGGGTTTATTTACTAAAAAAAAACCCAATGAGCACTACAAATGCACTGGAAGTGCACTTGGAAGTGCAGTCGCTGTAGATCTGAGGGGGACATGCAAGGAAAATAAAAAACAGAATTGTTGCTTGCACATGATTTGATGATAGAAATTAGTAGAGCTTCCTTTCATTTCAGATCTTCCCCTCAGATCTACAGCGACTGCACTTCCAAATGCACTTGCAGGGCATTTGTAGTGCACAGTGGATTTGCCTTCAGAAAATGAACCCCTATCTGTTCCAATGCAAATGATGTGATAACTATTCACTTTGTAAAAATGTTTTCATTTTTATATACAGTATATTTTTTTATTGCATAATGGAACTGAAAATGTTTAAATAATGAAATACAACAAAACAAATCTCCCCCTGGCACTTTTAGGGCAGACTAATCATACAAAAGGTTTTAAAAAGCAAAATGCCAATTTTTTTTTTACAAAACCTTTTTTTTTTTAACCACTTGCCGACTGCCGCACGGCTATATACTGCGGCAGTCAGCCTCTCCTGGGCAAAGTGATGCCCCCGCTCATTCCTTGCCTTCCCCACGTGTGTGACCGGTGGCTCCGATGTCCGCCGGCCACTCGCGATCTCGCTCAGGAGAGGGAGAAAGACAGACGGCGGATGTAAACACAGCCGTCTGTCATTCCTCCTTAGATCATCACTGAGGCTATGCGATCCTGCTATTTAGGATCGTATGTCTCTGTGATGATCTAACAAGCCACGCCCCCTAACATTTAGAATCACGCCCCTAGGGACACACTTAGCCCCTTGATCACCAATACAGTTAACCCCTTCCCTTCCAGTGTAATTTTTACAGTAACAGTGCATATTTATAGTACTGATTACTATAGTAATGTCACTGGTATCCCCAAAAGTGTCAAAAATGTCAGTCAAGGGTCCAATCTGTCCGCTGCAATGTCGCAGTCCCGCAAAAAAAATCGCAGATCGCCGCCATTACTAGTTAAAAAAAAAAAAAATGAAAATGACATAAATCTTTCCCGTAGTTAGTAAACACAATAACTTTTGCGCAAACCAATCAAAATACGCTTATTGCGATTTTTGTTACCAAAAGCATGTAGCAGAAAACAAATTGGCCTAAAATGTTAAAACATTTTTATTTTTTATTTTTTTTGAGAATGATATATAGCAGAATGTGAAAAATATTGTTTTTTTTTTCAGAATTGTCTCTCCTTTTTTGTTTATAGCGCAAAAAATAAAAATCAATGGTCATTAAGGGGGAAAATCTTCCGGTTCAGAAGTGGTAATTAGAGTATAGCATGAATTCAATGAAGCTCCTGGGATATTGATCTGGTCAGTTAAGTAGCAGAGGGGGTTGTTAATCAGTTTCAGCTGCTTTGGTGGTATTGAGATTAACAACATGTGCGCTTGATGGGTAAAAATGAGACGACCTCCAAAACAGGAATGGTTTTACAGTTGGAGGCCCCTGACATTTGTTTTCCCTACTCATCTTTTCTGACTGTTTTTCACTAGTTTTGGATTTAGCTAGGGTCAGTGTAACTAGTGGTAGCATGAGGCGATAGTTGGATCCTATAGCGGTTGCACTGACAGTCCAACTCCTCCAGGATGGCACATGTGCCATTGCCAGTAGGTTTGCTGTATCTCCCAGCATAGTCTTAAGAGCAAGGAGGAGATTCCAGGAGACAGGCAGTTACTTTAGGAGAGCTGGACAGGGCTGTAGAAGGTCCTTAACCCATCAGCAGGATCAGTATCTGCTCCTTTGTGCAAGTAGCAACAGGATGAGCACTGCCAGAGCCCTACAAAATGACCTCCAGCAGGCCACTGGTGTGAATGTCTCTGACCAAACAATCAGAAACAGACTTCATAAGGGTGGCCTGAGGGCACATTGTCCTCTAGTGGGCCCTGTGCTCCCTGCCCAGCACCGTGGAGCTGCATTGGCATTTGCCATGGAACACTGGAATTGGCAGGTCCGCCACTGGTGCTTTTTGCAGATGAGAACAGGTTCCCCCTGAACACATGTGACAGATGTGAAAGGGTCTGGAGAACCCATGGAGAATGTTATGCTGCCTTAAACATCATTCACCATGACTGGTTTGGTGGTGTGTCAGTGATGGTCTGGGGAGGCATATCCATGGAAGGACACACAGACCTCTACAGGCTAGACAATGGCACCCTTAATGCCATTAGGTATAAGGATAAAATCATTGGACCCATTGTAAGATCCTAAGCTGGTGCAGTGGGTCCTGGGTTCCTCCTGGTGCACAACAATGCCCGGCCTCATGAGGCAAGAGTATGCAGCCAGTTCCTGGGAGCTGAAGGAATTGATACCATTGAACGGCCCCCAAGCTCACCTGACCTAAATCCAATAGAATGACTCTGGGACATTATGTTTCTGCCATTTGACACTGCCAGGTTGTACTTTAGTCTGTTCAGGAGCTCAGTGATGCCCTGGTCCAGATCTGGGAGTAAATACCCCAGGACACCATTGGTCGTCTCATTAGGAGCATGCCCCGACATTGTCAGGCATGCATACAAGCACGTGGGGGGCCATACAAGCAGTGTATATATTGAATATTTTGCACAGATATGATATATCTGAGAATATCTAAGTGGATTTTCTGAATTTATGATATTAAGAAAACGGATTAGAATTTTAATCAATTAATAATTTTATTTTCAGGAACATGAATTTACATGCAGCAAAAATAATATTGCCTATACATATTGCCCATTGAGAGTTGATGTGTTTTCAAAGTGTTCCTTTAATTTTTTTGAGCAGTGTATATATTAAATATTTTGCAGAAATATGATATATCTGAGAATATCTAAGTGAATTTTCTGAATTTAAGACATTAAGAAAACTGATTTTAATTTTAATCAATTAATAAACTTTACTTTCAGGAACATGAATTTACATGTAGCAAAAATAATATTGCCTATAAACTCAACAGCTCAATTTGTAAACTAACATTGAATTTCACATAACTGGAGTCTAAGAAGGTTGCCAGGAGCACAAATTAAAACAAAATACTCTTGCAGTGGAAAAGTACATATTTCTTTTAATATTATGATATTGTAGCCCTAATTCTACAAGATAAACATAATGGTACATTTTGTCTAGACCATTTATTGACAAACAAACTATCAAAAGATGTAGACTAAAGATTTGAACACTTTATTATTATTTTTGAAAATACTCATTTCTAGTTAAAAAATATATATATATATATATACTAATGGCAGCATCATAAACATTTAAAAATCTACTCTAGTTTAGTGTATAATATTACGTTTAGTGAAGCAATTGGACATAATTATGCTGTATAACTTAAGTTCTATTCTGCAAAAATTTCTGAATCCTGCAGTCTTCATTTCAGTATTTTCATTTTTCAGTGGACCTAGTGGTAAAGGAGATCCTAAAAATCAAGTTGCATGGATATTTCAGGTTTGGTGACACAGAGGTGAAAAAAAATGTATCAATCACCCAAACATTCCCATTGATCCTCAGTCAATACATCAGAAAGGAAAGGACTAATCACATATTATAATAAGCACACAACCTGAGGTACCATGGGTAAAGCAGAATTTCAGTCACAATTAAAAAGTTAACCACTTGACCTCTGGAAAGTTTTGCACCCTTTATGACCAGGGCATTTTTTGCTATTTGGTGCTGGACTAGATTCACCCTGTTGTGGGTTTGCAGCCTGTGTTTGCACGGTCATGGCAGCCCATTAATTTTTTTGGGCTGCTGTGCCTGCATTTACCACAAAAAAAGATGCCTGCAACACTTTCAAAATGCTGCCACAGGGAAATTACATGGTGCTTTGTACCTGGAAACGTGCTGTGGGTTTAGATGAGTGCGGTGCTATTAAGAATGAATAGTAGCCCCGCCAGTCTCTACAGGGCAACCTGTTTTGGCTGTGGGTGGTTACAGGTGTGGGAGCAGCTGCGATTCCTGCACTTGCAATGACCTGCAACAGTGGAAACCTAGTTTAACTGGCAATTGCTTGGTCATTCAACACTGTACCCAAATAGTATTTATATGATTTTTTCACACAAATAGAGATTTGTTTTGGTGGTATTTAACCACTTTCACTCCCTTCGTGAATAGGCCAATTTTTAGCTTTCAGCCCTGTCACACTTTAAATGACAGATGCGTGGTCATGCAACACTGTAAACATTTGAGTGTTTTCTTTTGGTGGCATTAAATCATCACTGGGTTTTTTATTTTTTCTAAATAAATGAGAAAAGGCTGACATTTTCTAAAAATATATGCATTTTCCTACATTTCTGTTATAACGTTTTCAAATAAAACCTCTTTTCATAAATTTAGGCCAAACTGTATTTTGCTACATTTCATTGGTGAAAATAACTGAAATCAGTGTATATGTTTTAGTCTGCAGGAAAGTTATAGAGTCTACAAACTATAGTATATACTGTATATATCTGAAAATTGATCAATCCTTATGTACTGAGGATATCTAATTTCTTGAGGCCCGAAAATGCCAGTACAGTACAACTATCCCCCAAATGACCCCTTTTGGGAAAGTAGACAGTTCAAGGTCCTTAGAAAGAGGCATGGCAAGTTTTTTGAAGTTGTCATTTTTTGTCACAATTTTTGGGGAAATTATTTTTCTCACATTTGTTTTATTATTCTGTTACCAGTTCAGTACAGTGATATCATATAACTGGTTAGGCAGTGATCAGAGACATTGGCTGGTAATAATATGTAAAAATTAAAAAAAAATTTTTTTTTCCTTTTTGTTTTAAACTTTTTTTTTTTTTTTAACATACTATGACCAGAGCAATACAGTGTTACCATAGTAACACTGTACTGTTCTGGGTAAGTGATAAGGATTCTTTTTTTTACACATTATGATTGCTCATACCAGTGAATTTCACTGTTAAAAGCAACCATTTTTACTCAATTAAATCAATTCATTCAGTGTTTAGTTTACTACTGTGGTTAGCTGTGATTGGCCACAGATAATCACATGGTACAGATGGGCTTTGATTGGCCCTGTCTGTACCATGTGATCACTGTGACCAATCACAGAGATCAACACAATAGTACACAATGGATACACAATGGATGGCATGAATGAAAAGATAAATAAAATTTGTATCTTTTCCAATTGTTTTCTTTTACATACTGTCACCAGTGAAGTGCAGCATCATCATGGTGTGGCAGTGATCACAGATAATGACTGGTGAAAGTAATTAAAAAATGATAATCAGTTTTTATTTTTTTATTACATTTTTTAAACATTTTTTCTCTTCTTTTTTTTTACTACACTGTGCTACCCTACACTGTTATAAGCATTCTTTTCAACTGTCATGAATGGCTTTCATTCATGACAGCTTCCTTACTATTGTGATAGTAAGGATATAGTAAGCAAGCTGTCATGAATGAAAGCCATTCATGACTGTTTTGCTTACATGTTACATGTAACAATGTTTGCCTTTTATATCTATCTGGAATTCAGCTTAAAAGCAAACCTAGTCATTAGAAAACCTTGCTTTAACTCTATCTCTTAACCTACACCACAATTGAATCCAATAACAATCACATTCTGCTCTGCTCTAGAGTGCTTGAGAGACCCAAAATCAAGGTTTTCTGAATCCCCTACTACCTTGTGCACTTCACTACTAGTCAGTATGTCTGACCATCATGATCATTGACCAATAGATAGATCTGGGAGAATTTGAGGCCCAAACCTGACTTTTGATAGTGTGTCCTAGGTCTCAAGGTACCCAAGGCACTTGAAGCTAAAACAAAAGCTACCTAAAGGCACCTGACAGTAATTTGTCATGATATGTACATTTAAAGCCCACATTTCAATAATTCCTTTAATCTAAATTTTTGACATATACAGTACATGCCAATGCTACTATAGAGGCATCAAATTGGTATATCATTAATCAAAGCATGTTTAATACATACTGTAGGGGTTCATACCTATGTTTTTGTGTGCCATAGGAAAACTATGCGCATTGCAATGTAGGTTGGAGTCAGTTGAATATTAGTGGGCAGAACTAGTCCCAAAAATAAAAGTTTAATTTACAAAAAAAATCTCAGTCTAGGGGATGTAACCTAGGTATTCCACTATATAAAATAAATCTAACAATGTGCTCAGCCTTCATTATAACTTGAAGCTTGTTCACTTTGCTTTCAAAGAAATTTGTTAAGTAAAAATGTCGGAGAAAGTTCCACAAATGACTACTTCTTACAGTATTTGACAGTTAGACTCATACAGATTATGACAATAAGTCTGGGAAGCTAATACACAAAGGCATGCCTCATTGCACAGGTTTATTAAACCTAGAGTAAGGAAAAGTGGAGTACATTTTTAAAGGAGATGTTGCCCATATCAACCAGTCAAATTCTTGAATTATTTAACGTGATTGGTTATTTTGGACAGTTTTAATTAATTAAACCCTGTACTTTTCAAAAAAGATATTGCTATACCTTGTATTTAAACTTTTACTTTGAGATAAGCATTACAAAATATCTTTAAAATGTTCATCATAGATTCCTTTGAAGTGCAAAATATTTAAGTAATTATCTCCATAAAAACAGTAAAGGTAAGCAATGGCTAGCTTATCTTCTAAGCACTAAACTAGTGGTTTAAATATTGGTACAAGTTGTTCTTCAGTGTTTATATTGTTTTATAAAATCACTAAAACTGATAAGACACCTAATACAGGTATGGAAATATAGTTCTGCTCAAAAGGACATTATCATAATAACACCACAAGAGAATTTCTTTGTGTAGGCTCACAAGCTAATCTCCCTAATTGCTTGAATCAAATAATTAAAACAACAATATCCCCCAGACTATGAATTCTATATTTCAAGCCAGATAACAAATTAATTTGTGCAAATGATCTTGCATATGCCATTCTGTTTGGGGAATACAAATTTCGCCTTAAGGATGAGTCAAAACATTCCTGTCAAAATGTCTTTTTTTTTGTTGTAGGAAAGCAGGGTCTTGTTATGTGATACAATCTTGCTTATCGGATCATTGTTCATTAGTATTTGTTTATATTTTTTCTGATATTTACCACTAGTAAAAACAGATACTAAAGAGTAGAGAAGTCACATTTTTATTATTCGCCAATAAAAATATCCCCTTTATTTACTTTGAGTCTTAACATTTAGATAATGATGTTATTTTCAAAATACTTTTACAAAATAGTGCCTAACATCAACATTTTTGTTCTAAACTCAAGAACAAAAATTTAACATATTTAAACATACCAGTCCTTAGGTGTGGTCAGTGATTAGCTTACATTTTTTAGCCTTTTTGTCAGAAAACCACTTACAGGCAACCTGTTGTCGGATGTGACCAGATAGTTTGAGTACACCAAGAGAAATCACAGTACTGTTCATGTGAAAGACAATTCTAAAACTTTTTTCCATGTCAGAGTATGGACCCTTTCACACTGCTCTGCAGCAAAGTTTTACTGTGTTTCGGATGCATTTCCTGTGCGTTTATGGTGCATTTTTGGGTTGCCTGCACCTTCGAAAAATGGACATGTGACTCAAACATGCTCCAAAAAAGCAAAATGTGGTGTGGTTTAACTGCAATTTTACTGCAATTTTATTGCAATTTTCATTCATTTCAATGGGGAGCTGCATTTTTGGGGGGGGGTTTCAAAACCGCACCAAAGATGCAGCATGCAGGACTTTTCAAAACACACTGTACCCATAAAACAGTGGTGTAAAGATAGGATTTAAAGGGGAACATTTTTCTCGTGTTTTTCTTGCAAGGTAAAAATGCAGGAAAAACGTATCAGTGTGAAAGAGCCCTAATTGTAAGATTTGTTAAGGGGTAAAATCAGAGGACAAACTCAGTTTTTTTATGTTGAAACACTAAAACTAATTTACTAAGATAACCCCTTTCAATCACAATAGCTTTCAAACCATCCACTTTGTTACAAAGTAGCCATAGGTTTGAGTTGCAATTGCAGTTCACATTCTTTAGATGAGGCATAATATCAGTACCAAAAGCAAATAATATTTACTGAAACATAATTTAAAACATCTAAACTGCATTTCTAAATAAGTTAACTAATATCCCTTGCTGGTATTATAACAAGTCACAATAAGTAAGTACATCTTATCAGTTCTTCATTCTAAACAACAAATAAACGTGGTCTCATCATAGTATTTTATATATAATATACTACAATTATGCTTTAAGCATTATGCATGTACCATCCTAGTGTTCTGGATGTTATGTCCCCAGATGATCTTTCTGCATTCATATCCAAGAGGTTTTAAAAGCAGTACACTTATGATTTGCCTTTAATCTGACAAATATGTACTGCTCCACAGAGGTCTAGCCAGAGTTCACTTCACTGTGATCCCTCTTGTAAAACTGCTAATCAATCAACACATTATTTTTGTGTTAGCTGCCTTGCACCCAAGGCTTGTTAGGGCACCATGTGTCCCTCCTAGAAACTGTACAAAGGGCTTAAATGGTTCATAGGAAAAATCCACAAAAGGAAAACTCCAACAATATTGTAACTTGCACACTTGAATTCCTAAGTCTAAATGAGCATTGCAAGTGAAATAAATGTCAAGATAGAAAATATAGTCTAGTCACATGTTCAGGATATACAGGGCAGAAAATGTTTACACAAAACCTGGCATTTCACTGGAAGCACCAGCTTTTTTAAGAGGATCAAGGGGCATTTTTTAAGAAAAAGGAATACAGTTTATTGTGAACATATTAACACAAAAAATACATTATATGGCAAAAGTATAAGCTGGTAAACATATGCAAAATGACAAACTAAATAGCTAATTGATTTATTTACAGAATGACAGATAGAAATGGCAGGAAACTCATGGAAACCAAATTAGGCTAAGTCAGGTATGAAAACAAAGTAACAGGATGTATTCATTTCTGAAGTAGGACTGGTTGGGAACAGGTATTTTTTGGATCATAGATATATATGTTGGCGTTAATCGCCAACAGTACCTGCGCAAATGGCAAATTTAAATCACAATAAAGCTAAAAATGAAATAAAATGTGCACCGTGTAAATTATCTGCAGAATTAATGAATCATAAAGTGCAACATATAGGCGTGAACCATATAAAGGAGCTGCAGCTGAATCGTAAATAACGTGAGAATGGTTTAAATACACCTATGGAGGTGTACAGAGCCGTGCTCATCTAAAGTGCACTAAGTGTAGTGTTTTAATATAGTGAACCATTAACGAGTAATAGTATATATAAATATTAATAACAATTATAATGAATATAAATAAATATAAAGTGCATTAACAGTGGTGAATATAAAGTGCAACAACAATAAGTGAAATAAATCCCATATAAAGTCCCATACACAGTAAAATAAATATAAAGTGCAGCAGCAATAAGTGAAAAAATTGCATATAGAGTCCCATGCACCAACAGACTTCAGTGCAGTCTCCAAAGGATTCTTCCACACACAACCAGATCTTCAATCCCTTCACCACATGGACACCCAATGTGTGAAAAGGCTTACCAGAAATCACAGACCCCTTAGTTATAGGGGGTCAGTGTAAGCAGAATGATATTCATCAGAAGCCAATATTTCAGAGTAGATTAGAGCCCTCCTGGAGGATCCACCTTGCAATCGCCAGTATAATATATAACTTCAGAATCCTTAGCCAGGCATTGGATCAAACAAATACTGGGGATATCGGGTGGCGCTTCCACATCTCAATGCATCTCATCCAGTCCCAGAAATAACATGGCAGTGTGATTGCACTCCTAGGTCCCGACCGGTTTCGATAGCACACAGGCCGTCGTTGTCAAGTTGTCAACTGGTCTGTTGGTGCATGGGACTCTATATGCGATTTTTTCACTTATTGCTGCTGCACTTTATATTTATTTCCCTGTGTACTGGACTTTATATGTAATTTATTTCACTTATTGTTGTTGCACTTTATATTCAACACTGTTAATGCACGTTATATTTATTTATATTCATATTAATTGTTATTAATATTTATATATACTATTACTCGTTAGGCCCCTTTCACACTTGTGCGACTTGAAAGTCGCGCGATTTTACCGCGATTTTGTTGATGTGATTTTGACGCGATTTTGACTGGACTTGAAGCAATGTCTATGTCTTTGGACCTCAAAACGCATTAAAATCGGCCCAAAGCAGTGCAAGAACTACTTTGAAGTTGCTGCAACTTTAAGTTGCGCATATATGAATGGGTATCATTGGAAAACATGGCAAACGACATGTCGTGGCAAATCTGATGTCCAAAGTTTCATGACAAGTTGCAACTTTCAAGTGTGAAAGGGGCCTTAATGGTTCACTATATTAAAACACTACAATTAGTGCACTTTAGATGAGCGCGGCTCTGTACACCTCCATAGGTGTATTTAAACCATTTTTAGGATCAGGCTGAATTTAGTTATGGAGCAGACTGAGGCATACGGGAAAATTCTGAGGCAAGGAGTGATCAGTAGTATGGAGCTAAAAACCCTGGAGACACCTTCTGGTGGACATTGCAGCATTCTTGATACTGGTAGGTATTTCAGCTGACCTGCAGGTTCCTGAAGCTTATTTGCTTTATTTTTTATCTGGTGATCCTGCCAGTAACGTGCCTTCTGTCCTAAGGTTACAACACTCACACTGTAATATATCTATGAAGGAGTAGAGTTGTCTCCTTATGACAAAAAAATTTTCAGGACTACAACACTGGACTGAACACATCCTCCTCTCTAAAAAATGGAGGTAGGTGTTCTTTAGTCAAAACACTTCCAACATACTTTACAATATTTACACAATGTTTGAGATAACACTGTATAGGGCACAGGGCAACCTTGGATTTTTGAGAGAATCAACAGGTATTTTTTGCACCTATTGAACAGATATATAACACTTTCAGTGATTTATTTAACATATCGAAATAAAGCAAAGAAACTAAGTTAATTGTTAGGTTTACAAACACTTTAAACTATGAAAGACTATTTTAAAGGTGCACTCTTTCATATAGATCCAATAGCAATAATGTACTCTTTTTTTTTTTTTTAAATAAGTAGCACAAAAGAGAATGAGAAATTGGCCTTCTCTAGATACTCCAGTTACACAGAACATATAAAAGACACCAATGCACACTGGCTTTGTTAATGAACTAACTCACCTTAATGAATGAAGGTTAAAACACTCACAATTTTACATGAAGATGAGGTGGTGAATACAAAACAATATTACAAGGTGGTGTTTGACCAGACCAAATACTATGTGTTTTTAACCTTGATTTAACCGCTTGCCGACTGCTCACAGTATATTTACTGCGGCAGTCAGCCCCTCACAGGCAAAGTGACGTTAATTAACGTCACTAGCCTGGGAGGGTCTGGGGAGCGAGCGCGCGCCGCCGGAGGCGCTCTCCCGCTCCCGCGCGGTCACGGACTCCCCCGCGCGTGTGACCAGCAGACCCGATGTCTGCCGGTCACTCGCGATCGTCGGGGGAGAGGGAGAAAGTCAGGCGGCTTGGGTAAACAAGCCACCTGTCATTCTCCTCGGTGTAAAAACACTGATCACACGGTTCTACTATGTAGAACCGTTGATCAGTATCCTTACACCTCAAGTCATAGCCAATCACAGTAAGAATCACGCCCCTAGGGACACACACAGCCCCTCCCTCTCAAATAAAGTTAACCCCTTCGCTACCAGTGTATTTTTACAGTAACAGTGCATATTTACAGCACTGATTACTGTAGAAATGTCACTGGTAACCCCAAAAGTGTCAAAAATGTCAGTCAAGGGTCCGATCTGTCCGCCCCAATGTCACAGTACCGCAAAAAAATTCGCAGATCGCCGTCATTACGCGTTAAAAAAAACCCAACAAAAATGACAAAAATCTTTCCCTTTGTTAGTAAACGTGATAACTTTTGCGCAAACCAATAAAAATATGCTTTTTGCGATTTTTTTTACCAAACATATGTAGCTAAAACAAATTGGCTGAAAATGTTAAAAAATTTGGATTTTTACATTTTTTTTGGGGAATTTTATATAAAAAAAATTGAAAAATATTGTTATTTTTGCAAAATTTACGCTCTTTTTTTGTTTATAGCGCAAAAAGTAAAAAGCGCACAGGTGATCAAATACCACCAAAAGAAAGCTCTGTTTGTGGGAAAAAAAGGACGTCAAATTTGTTTAGGTACAGCGTTGCACGACCTCGCAATTGTCCGTTAAAGTCACGCAGTGCAGAATCGCAAAATACCCCCTGGTCGTTTAGCAGCCAAATCCTCCGGGGCTTAAGTGGTTAATAAACTTTCTATAGTTGCTTCACAAGGACACTGTGCTTTGGTTCGTTTAATATATTCTGTGTACCTTATGCTGACGGAGAATGCCATTTCCTCGTTTCCTTTTGTGCTGCTTAGCAGGAAAACCATGAAGAAACACTAACTGAAGCCAAGGTTTATCCTGAAACATCACCTTTCGCATCAACAAATTCAACTATTTAGGTCTAAACTACGCTTAGAATTTTGTGCAACCACAATAAAAGGGATCCTTAACTGTAGGGGGGCCAGGCAAAGCATGTCAGAGCAGTAGGGAAGAACCAAACATACCTTGGTTCGAGGCAGGCTGCAGAACATTAATAAAGTTGAGGTGCCAAATCTGAATCCAAATTAAGTAAATTGAAGTAAAATGTAAAAATAACTTAAACATGGTTGGGGGTCCCCCTAAAAATACATGCCAGTTTCCTAATCTTGATGAGAGAATTGATTTCAGTGGGGACCCCACGAAAAAATGTCAAAGAAAAGTTTGTATTGTTGTCTATGTAAGTCTGTTATATTTGCTTTCAATTCCTGCCCCAGTTATCTACTAGGATGTGAGGGAAAGCTATTCTACAAAAATACAGATAGCAATGAAAATCTAACAGAGCCCTACACTTTCCACACTATATCCATAACTATAGCAGGAAAAAAAATGTTAGGATAGGATTTATCACTTCAGCTATTGATTCAGGAACTCAGCATTGCTGACCATTTACATCAATAGGACAGGCTGTTGGTGCTAACTATGGTACACACATTTTGCTTCTTTTAGATTACAGAGTTTGATTTCAGACATGCTCAGGAGTTAAATCAACACCCATGATCAGAAGCCTAAATCAGAGACGACTTTGAATGAAATTATTTTGTTCTTTGTAGAAATGATGTATTATTTAAGGGAGGGTGATCCTTTTTTTAGTTTATATAGAAATTAGAGTACCATATCATTTATCATTATACTGCATATTGTTTTACATTTCTATGACTATTTATTTTTATTTATTGGTAACTCTAGCCATTAAAGAATAATCAATAACTTTACTCTCTGGGATGTAGATAATTAACAGGGCTTGAAAAATATACTTTTCAGGCTAAAGTTATGTTGGCAATTACATATGTTTGCTACTGAGTGACTTAACTACTGTACTTGTTGCCCCTCATCATTAGCAGCAAAACAACTGCAACGTGTTGCAAAGCAGGAAACAGGTAATTAAATATTTCAGCAAAGAGATTTAATCACCAATGTAGTCGTTGCGTAGATGTGATTTATTTGACCTGTTGTATCCTGCCAGTAAGGCAAATTGCCAAACGGATAGTCACAGGTCTATTTATAATTTTTTTAAATGTTTCACCAAGTTATTTCTTCATTATCCAAATAGTAATATTGAGGGCATTGCCCAATAATCCACCTGTGGTACCTGATTTTATTGACCTGTATATTTGAACCAGTTTGCACTTTTATAGATAATTTTTCCATATTTTATTTTTGTTTGAATATGATTGCATATACTTGTATTTCATGTTGCTGGAGCTAACACACCAACCAACCTTTTACTAATGTTGAAGCAAGTAGCTCTGCTCATCCTATTCTATATTTTTAAGTTCCTGAATGAAAAGAAAAATAAACCAAACCAACATTATTTGATGTGGAAGTGTCTGTTTTAATTTTTCTCTTGTTCTACACCTTTCAAGGAATCAGTAAACCCTAAGCATGATGCTGGCCAGCAAGAGCAAAGAGAATGGATTGCATTATAACAGCAAGGAGACTCCATTTAAACTTTGGCTCAGAAAGACTTTATGACTTTGTCAGACTGAGGACAGATTTGGACACTTATATTTAAAGATGATGTAAGTTTTCTGCTAATTAAGTGCTCAAAATGTAGAGAAATAGACTTTGAGGCCAATGGCCATGTCCCAAATACAGCTAAAGACATTCTTCACATTTTGTTTTACATTTCACTTTGCAAAAGTTGAAAAAAAAAGTAATCAGTATAACATTGCTAGTGGCAAGGAGCATGGTGGTTACTTGGATTAGACTAGATATTTCCACAGAGTATCCCAGACATCAAAATTCTTTCTTTTTTTTTCTGTAATAATTATGCATTAGTAGACTATTACGACAGCATGATTTGTGGAAAGGATTTTCACAGTCAAGAGATGTAACTATGTTCTTCAAGCTATTTTTCCCACTCACTAGCTCATTGTCAAAAGCAGCCACAGAGCAGCTTTGTGTGCATTACGAGACATCCAAGAAATTAGTTCTGCCTGACTGGGTGAACACTGCAGCCCCAATACTGCCCATTCTCATACACATTTATTTGTTATGCAAACAATGCAGATTAAAAACAAACAAAAAAGCTATCTTTTTTTATTTTTCTGTTCAATTTATCCAAAATAAAATGAACAATATAATATAATATAAAACGCTGCCTTCAAACTCTAAATGAGGGGAAGAAAGCGTTAGTTATGTCAGGGCATTGGTATTCCATGTGAAACATATGTTGTGACCATGAATAGGTTAGACTTTAAGGGATGAAGCAGGCCAGCAATTTAAAGCAATCTCCTTTCTTTGAATTCATTATTGCATGACAACTGCAGGTCAAAAGAGGGAATTTAATGTTGCCTGGCAACATTTAGGAGGCACTTTAGTTATTAACAAGCAAAACTCTCAGAAAAGAATGTAAAAGCAATATGATTAGTTGTATGTATAGGAGATGCTTTTTATTAGAGAGATAACACAAGATGTAGATCTTATGAAGTATAGCATACTAAAAAATAAATGTTCTATATACAGTATTTCTTTAATGAGTTATGTGCACATCTGCTGAAATTACTAAAAAAAAAAAAACACAAAAGGATAGTAATAAACCTCTACAGTCATGCATTTGATGACTATAGCAAACATTAGCTAAAAATAATGAGGAAATGTACATGAAGACAATGTGGAAATACACCTGATGATGTTCTGCCTATATGCATTAGAGAATACTACAAATGCATTAAATAAAATATCTGTAATGTTGTAGAAGGGGATAAAATTCATGTACAAAATAAGTAGTCATGATACATTAGAAATACAGATGGAGTAACAAAAAAACAAGACAATACAACAGTATAACAACATATATAACAACGTATAACAAATTTGGATCCCAGGCTTTCTGTGTTATATACATTCAAGTAACATGCTGTTACCAGGATGCTATAAATGTTTTGTGAAGCAAGGTTATTGTCCTCATTGATTCTTTTCTTTCAATAAAAGAACAGCACTGGGGGTGATTCAAACATTTTTAGCAGTTTTTAGAAATATAATATGTATGAATTTTTTTTTTTTTGCTCAGTGGTACAGGTGATCCCATAATGTTGTACAGAAATTATATAATTATCCTTTAAAATCCTTGAATATGATAGTGTCGTGGCATACCTATCTCACATTTTCTGGATACCTTATTGGCCTTTACAAGATACCTTGCTGGATATGCAGGATGCCTTGACTGGCATTTAGAATGGTTATCTTAAACAAAATGTCTTTTGAGTTAATCTCATTTTACTTTGATTTCTTTACATGTGTCTTTGAGCTTGCAAAGGCTAAGAATATATCAGATGACCGAAACAGTGGAAATTCCCTATCTCTCAGAATATCAACTCTGTCTGGACAGCTGACCACAAAGCCAATAATATCTTCTAAAAAGCCCCTTTGGAACTTTTATTGTGCGTCACCAAGAACTTTCCCTGATGACAGAGAATCACGATCTAGATTGACATAATGCTTACTATAATTAGTTGTTAACTTTGATTGGACAAAAGATGTTAATAACAACCCATTTCTTGTACGTCAGATTGTAATGACAAACCCATTTCTGAGTATATTTAAACTCCAGAAATACTGTAATAAACCAGGTCACTATGATTCAGCCATCTTGAGTCTTGTCTGATCTCATTATATATATAGCTATATATTGTCTGATTTGGTATCACTGACTAACAGGTAACAGGTATTTTGTACCTGAGGAAAAATTCCACAACAATTTGGCGAGCCAGCTGGAGAGGTGACGTCATCTGCGGACGGAGTGAGACATCTGGACTGCATTGGATACACTGAAAATATCTGGCCAGGTAAGCCTATTGTCTGCTTACAATGTTTTTCAGTCCATCCAATGACGTCCAGGTAACTCTGTTTTATTTTTGACGTAATACCCTCTTAAAGAACCTAAACCCTTAGTCGGTGTATATATTGTTGCTACTAACATTTGTTGCGAAAGGTGAGGTTGGGTCAACCCTCACCACTGTGGGTGTCTTGGACACACAGGAACGTGACCCCCAGTTGTGTTCTGGTAAAGCGGTCTCATTTCGGAATGTCCATTTGAGACGTAGCAAGCATTGAATGTATATGACTGTTTTAGCCTGACATTTCATATACATGTAAAGGTTTCTATCTCTATGTTATAGTATATATGTAAACATATGCATATGGTAATAGGCTGTTTTTAAGTCCAGGTCACAGAGAACTTGGAAGTTAGAGGTAATTCCAAGTCACAGAGAACTCGGAAGTTAGAGGTAATTCCAAGTCACAGAGAACTCGGAAGTTAGAGGTAGTTATTCCATTTTTTTGGATAACAGTGAAATGGGAAACTGGGTTTCCGTAGATACCGACCAGGGGTCGATGAGAAAGGTCATTAGGACCATGGCCTTAGAGTGTATGGGTAACAGGGTTACCAGATAAATGGGGCAGACCAGGGAGTTTGCATTCGAAGATTAAATGCTCTGGGAGCATAGTTTTTGGGCTACACAGCCAATTAAAGTGTGTTACTGTAGTTGGACAGCTAATAATCCTAGTTGTAGGATAAGATAAGATAGGATATGGCAGATTTTTGTAAAGTGTATGAAACAGATTTGGCAAGAACAAACTTAAAATCAGTTGCAGAAATATGGAAGCAGGAGAGTATGAAGTTGAATGAGTATTGATATTATGATAAATGAGTTGAAACAAGTATAAACAATAATGTGTTGAATTGTTTCATGAGAAAACACAGCAAATCTTGTATTCATAAGAAGAAAGTAAGGATGCTCATTGCCCTTTAATTCATAAGCCTGTTTTGGTTTCTTTAAGATAGGAAAAAAAACAGGCTCTGTGTCTTTGATATAAAAAGAGGAAGTAGTTTTATAAGCTGGGAGTTTGTAGCACAGAGAAAAAGATTGTTTCTTTATATGATGAACGGCATATGATATTTTTGGGGTTATTCTGTATTAAATTAAACTAAGATGAAAAATAATATGTTGCCCTTTAAACCAAGAATCTTTGTTTAGACATTAAGGGTTACCGCAATTAACATGACCATTGAACCCTATTTGGCACTGAGCCAAAAGTTTTAAAATAGAATAACTTTTTATATAATTATGGTATTTTAAGTGGTATTTTAGGGGCATCCTCCGTAACCAAAAGGGGAACCTCTGATCAGATTTTTGAAATTCGGGACAAAGTTTTAGAGGATATTTGTTTGAAAGATAAAAGTACATTACTTCCTGTCATTATGGGTGTATAAAAAGTGACCTACTACAAATAGTGTAAAGACAGGACATTAGAGCAAAGAATTGCAGCCAGCCCCTCTCCCCCAGATAGACAGGGAATAAGGTATTCAGCTAACCTGTGTCCGCATGTCCCATCAGAAGCAGCCGAAAGGTTTACAGTAGGAATAACAGTAGCAGGGGTGAGAGTGGTTTCCTGCCTGGCTTCAAAGGAAAAGGGGAAGTCATTTAAAAAAAAAAAAATGTTTATGTTGAGTTAAAATTTCAGTGTTCAGTTTCAGATGAAGTGCCCATTAATCCAGTATGTAGCATATGTCTCTTGCCAGCTTGACCCAGTGATAAAAGGATCCTCAGCTGTGTGCGGGCCACAGCCTGCAAAAGAGCTGCTGGATAAAACAGGTGCAATGTATTTATGCCAGTTTACTTCCAGTACAGGAGCAGGCACTAGAGGGGGGAGGGGAAAAAATGTTTGTTAAATATCCCCCATGACTGTTTTTGAACTGATGATGGCAGAATCTGAATTGTTGAGCCCTGCCAAAAAGGCTCCTCTCTGGAGCCCTGATGAGACCCTTTATGTAGATGGATCATGTTTGTAAACAGAGGAGGGTAAGCCTGTAACTGGGTATGCAGTAGTAACAGCAATAAATAAACAAAAGGAATGCAGAGGCATTAAATCTAAAGTTCTAAGCACAAGCAGCTGATGGTTTTGGCAAAGGCCTGTGAATTTTAAAGAGTTAACATTCACATTGACATGATTTTGGTCATATTTTTGAAAGCTTGTAACTTTTTGACCTCAGCTGGTAAGCCAGGAAAAAGCATGCAGATATAATAGAGACTGTTCTTAGTCTTCCAGTGTTTCACCAAGGTGGCCATTTATTAAAAAACCAAGACACATGCAAGAGAGGACACAGAAGAAGCTGCAGGAAACGCAAGGGCCGACAGAGCAGCGAAGAAGGCTGCACTGGAACAGGTCCCTATCCGGGTACTGACACTCGTAGGAAAGCAACCAACTCCTGTAAGTATGGCAATCTTGATATCATTGCAGAAAAAGCCCCCTCACAGGAGCGTGAGAAGTGGCGGAAGAAAGGTGCAACACAGGATGTAACTGGTTGCTGGAGGATGGAGGAGCATTTCTGTCTGATCTCAGGCCCTATACCCGAGGGTGGCAGCCGCAGCTCACGGACCGTGTCATATCTCAAAGACTCTAATGACCACCTTGGTAATGCAACACTGGTTAGCACCAGGTTTTCCTGGAGTAGCTGCAAAATATACTGCTTCTTGTCTTACCTGTGCTAGGTACAATGTTGGTAGAGCTGTAAGCACCCCCATAAAAGCACCGCCTAAGTCAGACTGTCCTTTCCAAGGAGTTCAAATAGATTACATTGATTTCCCACAGTCTGGTCCCGATGCACATGTTTTAGTTTGTATAGACATTTTTCAGGATGGCCTAAGGCCTGGCCAGTCTCTAGGGGTACAGTACAAACCACAGGAAAAAGGCTTTTGCCCCAGGTAATGTGCAGGTATAGAATCCCAGAAACTATGGAAAGTGACAGGGGTACTCACTTTACAGGAAGGGTTCTACAAGAGATCCTATCCGCACTAAATATTGAGAAAGCCTTTTACACTACATATCATTCACAGAGTAGCGGAAAGGTACAAAAGGTTGTATGAAAAAAAAAAACACAAGTTGAGTAAAATAATAGCAGAAACAGGTAGATTGTTTTACGTTTTTTCCTTTGTCAGGAACACTCCCAAGAGAGGTGTGGGTACCTGAAGCAGATCTCTATTTACCACAGCAATTGCAAGCCACACACTCAGATCTCACTAGATGTGTTGCAGCGCTTCAAAAGCAATTGACAAAAATGCATAATAGTGTGTTTTCATTCCTACCAGATCCAAATGAGGATACTATAAGTCATAAAGTAAGGCTACTAAGAGTGCAATTGGTTACACCAACATCCCTCAAGGTAGAAGGGATACATGGATTCACGCCAGTCATTGCAAAAAGGTGGTACAATGATTTTCTTTAAATTTTTGATATGTATGGGAATGTTGGGTATAATGAAGGGGCAGGACAATAAAAGGAATAGACAACCTAAGGCCCAATGTACTGATAAGTTTAAATACCAGGTAGCCAGGAAGTCAGGGTACTCAGGGTGCTAGATATGTCCACAATTACACCCAGAGTCCCAGAAGACTATACCTGTGCTAGTAAACCCACTTGCATTAGAGGATCTAAATCAGACAGAGTTTTCAAAATCCTATAGAAACATTACCAGTACACAAAAGGATGTGTTAATTCCCCCAAAAGTCGCAGGTTTCAAGAATCCTACAGTGTGTATAGAGTTCTATGGAAATAAAACTGATGTAGGGAGGGTGGACTGTTCACAAGCACTGATAAACATATCCTGCCTACAGCTGACTGTGAACAGCCCATGAAATGAAACTTGCATGCATTACAGAAATGAAACTGTTAAACATAAAATATGAGCCATATTAAATGACAATATGGACATTTCTCACCTAGGAGAAGCCCTCGGGTTCCTGTTGTTCAGACAGAAACTGGGGTATTATGCAGAAAAGTTATTAATACCCATTTTCACCCCAGGGTGGTCACATTCAGGGTAGGGAATCTATTGTGTCTGTGGCAATAAGGCCCATAGTTGACTTTCTCAGTGTGTCACAGGAACAGGTACTATAGCCTCTTTATTTCCAATGGTGTCTGCCCATCCTAATGAACACAGTCTTTTGGAGGTTTTGCCTTATCTCCTAAAATAATGAAAGTGGTGTATTTATATTAATGTTTATGATAATTATGATCTCTAGTTATCTGTTGAATTAAAATAATTATGTGCTTGGTTGATAAGGTTACCAAGGCCAAGGAGACAACCTATTTCAACTCTATACGGAAATAAGAAGGGATTGATGATGCTGAGTATGCTGTAATGAGAAATCTGTCACCTCAAACCCCCATGTATGAAGTAATCTCCGCCTCAGAACCTTACCAAGACTCGGACACCCCCCACTGAGGTTTGCCCTCTGGGCCAGTGTTCCAAGCGTAAGGGGCTGCTCCCTTGGAGGAATCTGATAAGCGGAATAGGTAGTTAGTTAGCCTGATCAATAAATTCTCAAGAGGGGGGAGATGTCGTGGCATACCTATCTCGCATTTTCTGGATACCTTATTGGCCTTTACAAGATACCTTGCTGGATATGCAGGATGCCTTGACTGGCATTTAGAATGGTTATCTTAAACAAAATGTCTTTTGAGTTGATCTCATTTTACTTTGATTTCTTTACATGTGTCTTTGAGCTTGCAAAGGCTAAGAATATATCAGATGACCGAAACAGTGGAAATTCCCTATCTCTCAGAATATCAACTCTGTCTGGACAGCTGACCACAAAGCCAATAATATCTTCTAAAAAGCCCCTTTGGAACTTTTATTGTGCGTCACCAAGAAATTTTCCCTGATGACAGAGAATCACGATCTAGATTGACATAATGCTTACTATAATTAGTTGTTAACTTTGATTGGACAAAAGATGTTAATAACAACCCATTTCTTATACGTCAGATTGTAATGACAAACCCATTTCTGAGTATATTTAAACTCCAGAAATACTGTAATAAACCAGGTCACTATGATTCAGCCATCTTGAGTCTTGTCTGATCTCATTATATATATAGCTATATATTGTCTGATTTAGTATCACTGACTAACAGGTAACAGGTATTTTGTACCTGAGGAAAAATTCCACAACAATAGTATGATTGTAACAGGCTATAAAAATCTCTGCATAGTATTTGCTAAAAAAAACATGCACTGCCACTGTATCAATGACAACGGTAAAGAAGGGGTTATTATCAGGGGCAATCAAATGTGTTTAATGTGTTCCTAGCCACAGTATGTCCGTGCCCGCGCCTGAGCCCGAGCCCCAGACTTGAAAGTGTCAGATCACGTATTCGGTACGTGATCTGGCGCAGAGCGGCTGCCCTGCCGCAGTATATCTATGGTGGGCGGTCGTGAAGTGGTTAAAGATCCTTCAAAATGTTTTCAACACCCCAGCTGCATATAGGATTAATATATTACTCTGTGTATTCTGCTTCTCTCCTCTGTTCAGTCGTCCTGTGTTTTGGGTTGGTGTTCTGAATGTTTTAGTGAATGTCCAAACTTTCAAAACACTCCTGGGATGTCTGTGTTCTTTATCTTTAGGTCTCATGCACACAGGGCGTTTTTACAGCTGCTTTAAGAAGTGTCAGATGTTTTTTTTATTTTTTGTAGCTTAAAGCGGAGTTCCGGCCTCAAATACCTTTTTTAACTAAAAATACCCCTATAATACTAATCCATCGCCCTTTACAGAAACGCTATTCTCATACTTCCAAGGTGTACAGTATTGGATTTTAGTCAAAATCTTACTTTTAAAAATGCTGTCTGGGCATGGCCATCTTGGATGTGGGCATCTGAAGCTGCAGTGTAATCTGCTGTGTCCTTCTTCCTGATTCCAGAGAGTGTTCTGGGAGTTCTTCCTGATTCCAGCATCCTGGGAGTGATGACAAACAGCTTCCAGGATGCAATGCAAAGGCGGAAGTGATGTCGGTGGCCGTGGCCACAGAGGGGGGAGAAGGAGGAAGTATAATCAAAAATGCCCTGAAAATAAGGTAAGGGGCCCCCGAAAAAAATTGAAAATGCCCAATTGTTGATCAGCATAGCGAGCACTCCAGGTATCACTAAAGGTGCAAAATAGGCCGCAACTCTGCTTTAAAAACTCCCCTCCATGTTATCTTATGGCCTCATGCACACACACAGAGGGTTTGCAGCTGTAAGGGGCATTGGCATTTTCAAGCTGCAAAAAAAACCCAGGGCCAGTACGTTCTGAGGACCAGCGTTAGAGCTGTAAAAATGCCTGACACTGCTAAAGGCTGCCTAACATTGCTTAACGTTGCTCACACAGCGTTAAGCCATGTTTTAAGTTTTTTTTTATGTGAAAATTGCTGGATCCCTATGGGAGCCCTCTGATTTGAATGTAAGTCGCATCCAAGTCGGATCATCCTGATGTGACTTGCGCTCTGAGGATCTTGAGGGGGAACTCCACGCCAAAATGGGAAAAAAACGGCAAGGGGGTCCCCCCTAGGTTCCAAACCAGTCCCTTTGGGTCTGGTATGGATTTCGAGGAGAGCCCCATGCAAAAAAAAGTGTGTGGGGGTCCCCCAAAAATCCATATCAGACCTTTATCCGAGTATGCAGCCCAGGTCAGGAAAGGGGAGGGGATGAGTGAGCGGCCACACCGCCTCCTGGACCATACCAGGCCACACACCCTCAACATGGGGGGAGGGTGCTTTGGAGCAGGGGGGGCTCTGCACCCCCCACCCCAAAGAACCTTATCCCCATGTTGATGAGGACAAAAGCCTCTTCTTGACAACCCTGCGTGGTGGTTGTGGGGGTCTGCGGGCAGGGGGCTTATCGGAATCTATACGCCCCCTGTAACAAGGGGGCCGCCCAGATCCTGGACCCCCTCCCTATATGAATAAGTATGGGGTACATTGTACCCCTACCCATTCACCCCAAAAAAGGCAGTGTAGTGTAAATAATGACAAGAGATGGTTTTGAGAAGTCCTTTATTAAAAATCTTCCTCCAATCTTCTCCCTCCGATCTTCTGCCCTCCAGTCTTCTTTCTCCAGTCTTCTCCCTGCGGTCCTCCACCAACGATGTCTCCCGCAATTTTTTCTCTTGTGCTGATAAATGTGTGAATATGTGCTTTATCCTTAATGTTTGAGGCTGTGAGCTGTCTCTTTTTTTGGGAGAACCTGTTATTCTTAGAGTTGCAATGTGCTTGAGCCGCACACTGTACGGTGAACTGTGCACTTGATTTTTATGGTGAAATTGTTAAATGTGCCCTGGACAAGCATTATTTTGTACTTGTATAAAATAATAAAACAGAAGGTTAAACAAAAAAAAAAATGTTTTTTATGTATTTACTAAAATCTTGTGATTCCAATGTTCTAGACTTGACCCTCATATCATCCATCTAGCTGAGTTTAAGGCTCTCTTCTACACCTCCCTCGTTATAGGTGAACAATGTAATAATATATAATAAGGAACTAATGTAGGAACATGCTTGATCTGGATCAATTCTGTTCTACAGTGAGGAGTCATATTGCACTTAAGAAGTTTCCTTATATTTTCAATAGACTCTTCAGTTAGTAAACAAGTGAAAAGGATGTGAAATCATAGGACCCCACTGTCTCTTCTTGATTCAACTTCAATCTATGTACCTAGCTGAAAAATGTATTGGCATTTTGAATTTGGTGTACAGTGTTGCCAACTAAGGATAATAGGATAGCAGCAATATTACATGTAACATGATTTGATGCTTATGACTGTTGGTCTTAGAGGGGTATCTTCCTTGAGTCAAAACAGGAATGGTTTAAATTGGTTAAGAGATGGTGGTACAAGGCCTGATCAATAGCTTTTACCTTTTCTAGTTGTTATAAACAGTCTATCACTTTTTTCTTGTAACAGTCAGTGGGGTCCCTCTTTAGCGAATCATAAATGTAGGCATCACTGAGAAGAGGGGTAACCTTAGAATGGATGCATTTATAACCAAAGTGCATCTACCCCATTCGCAGGCAGGATTGTAATGTTCAGATCTCTGCTAAGTAGAGATGGGCCGAACAACCCCCGGTTCTATTCGCGCCAGAACTCTCGAACAACGCAAAAGTTTGGACCCGAACCGCGAACCCTATCGAAGTCAACAGGACCTGAATTTTAAAAATCAAAAGTCCCCATTTTGAAGGCCAATATGCAAGTAATTTGCCATAAAAAGGGTATGGGGGTCCAGGTATGATGCTTAAAGTGAAACAATAGAAATAAAACATTCCTTTAAATATAGTGCCTGGGGGGTCCCCTTAGTGTGCCTTTAAAGTGGCACATCTGTACCATGTATAGAACCTGCTGCAGTAAAACTGAAATTATAAAGAGAAAAAACAAACATTTAAATTGTGGCAATACAATACCATTGCCGGCAATACAAACATGTTAAAAAAAACAGCATGGGGGTCCCCCCAATCCATATCAGGCCCTTTGGGTCTGGTATGGATTTTAAGGGGAACCCCATGCCAACATTTTTAAAAAACCAGCGTGGGGTCCCCTCAAATGCCATGCCAGATCCTTATCCAAGCATGCAGGTCAGGAAACTAGAGGGACAAGTGAGCGCTGCCCCCTCCTGAACCATATCAAGCCACATGCCCTCAACATGGGGGATGCTTTGGAGCAGGGGGGGCTCATATTGATGGGAACAAGGACCTCTTCCCAACAACCCTGAGCTGTGGTTGTGGGGGTCTGTGGGCAGGGGGCTTATCAGAATCTAAAAGCCCCCTTTCACAAGATGGCCGCTAGATCCCAGCCTCCCCCTATGAGAAGGAGTATGGGGTACATAGTACCACTATCTATTCACCAAAAAAGTGTCAAATAAAAAAACAATGTCCCCCGATGTAGATCTATTGTTAATCACAATGCCGCTGCCACCGACCGATCCCCCCCCCCCCCATGTGAATGAGTATGAGGTACTCCTACCCATTCTCCAAAGAAAGTGTCAAAAGAAACAAAAACACATACACCGTTTTTGACAATTCCTTTATTAAAAAAAAAAAGAAGTTCCTCGAAGTAGATCCATCGTCAAACAAAACTCTGCCACCACCGCTGGAACTGAAAAAAAACAAAAGCTCCGCCCAAGACAATGGTGAACCACTAATAAACAAGCAAAAAGTTGGGGGAGCAAACCCTGAACATGAATCTCTAAAGCTGGTGCAGCTATAAACCAAGTGACATGTATATTAAAAAAGAATAGCGCACACATGCAAAAGAAATGACTATCAAATATGAAGACAATCCCTAAATAAAAATGGGGATTTGGTCCCACCATATGGCCATATCGTGCTCAAGCCCACCACTACGTCAAAGTACCCCATTATCAGTGGGTCCTACACTATCCATAAAAAAAGGATGAATCCAGCCTCTCTAACCCTTGGAGACAACACTCCTTGCTGGGAGAGATGTGCTACTACACTACAAGAGACTCCTCCTATATCTACTTGATAGTGGACTCTGATAGAGTACAGGTGTGTGTGTGGGGGGGGGGTTCTCAACCTCAGAAGTCTGGTCAGACCGAATACATAATAAACAAGCAAAAAGTTGGGGGAGCAAACCCTGAACATGTATTTCTAAAGCTAGTCCACTATCAAGTAGATATAGGAGGAGTCTCTTGTAGTGCAGTAGCACATCTCTCCCAGCAAGGAGTGTTGTCTCCAAGGGTTAGAGAGGCTGGCTTCATCCTTTTTTTATGGATAGTGTAGGACCCACTGATAATGGGGTACTTTGACGTAGTGGTGGGCTTGAGCACGATATGGCCATATGGTGGGACCAAATCCCCATATTTATTTATGGATTGTCTTCATATTTGATAGTCATTTCTTTTGCATGTGTGCGCTATTCTTTTTTAATATACATGTTACTTGGTTCAGAGCTGCACCAGCTTTAGAAATACATGTTCAGGGTTTGCTCCCCCAACTTTTTGCTTGTTTATTATGTATTTGGTCTGACCAGACTTCTGGGGTTGAGCACCCCACCCCACCCCCTCCACACACACCTGTACTCTATCAGAGTCCACTATCAAGTAGATATAGGAGGAGTCTCTTGTAGTGCAGTAGCACATCTCTCCCAGCAAGGAGTGTTATCTCCAAGGGTTAGAGAGGCTGGATTCATCCTTTTTTTATGGATAGTGTAGGACCCACTGATAATGGGGTACTTTGACGTAGTGGTGGGCTTGAGCACGATATGGCCATATGGTGGGACCAAATCCCCATTTTTATTTATGGATTGTCTTCATAATTGATAGTCATTTCTTTTGCATGTGTGCACTATTCTTTTTTAATAATGGTGAACCACTGTTGACCTATGAGGAATTTTTTGTGTAATCTTCATTAGCAACTGTAAATAGATATTTGTATATATATATATATATATATATATAAATATATTTTTTTTTTTTTTAAACAAGGATTACTGGTATAAGATATTGTTTTTTTTTTTTTTTTTTTAAATATATATAAGTATATTGTACACATCTCTGGGAACAAGGATTTCAGGTTTTAGTGTGAGTCATTATTTGAGTTACCAGTTTCTTTTGAAATGCAAGAATGTTAGGTTGGGCTAAACATGTGAGTGACACCGAGAATGCTCTGGTATTTACCAGTCGTAAACCTATATGCGAGAAAGGACAACATCCAAATTAAGTACTGTACCTTATATCAGAATATACAGGGCCAAAGTAATTATCTAGACCAGCCTTTTGAACACCCTTCAGCGAATATGCAGAGAATATGGCCATCTGTTCAGGAATGTACAATTTGCCCAGAATATGACCTTGCATATCTAGCTTTGCTTAATTTCATCAGCTTCTGTCTCAGAGCATCAGTAGTGAAGTAGGTCTGTCTCCCCTGCTCATTTAGCAGTTTTTTTGAGCCCATTGTAAATTATATTGGCCCTATGACCCTATGCTAGGGGTAGGTCAATGATGTTGACATCTAAAGATTGAACAGTAGGTAGTTTCAGTGTTGCCAATCCCCTGAAGTGAAATTTACTGTCAGGACAGTAAAATTTACAAACAGGACCAATTTTTTTTTTTTTCAAAAAACATTTTATTGAGAAAAGAAAATGTGAATATACAAATTCCTTATGCAATATACATCCAGGAAAGGTATATGGAAACTGTAACATATGCCTATAAAGGTAGGTCAGCATTGGAATCAAGTGATTAAATTGAACAGTAACTATGGTGAATCCAGACAGTGACAGGTAGCTTCTTGCTACGCTACCCGTGGAGAAACTTGTCCAAGTAGCGCATGGGAAATCTGTGGTCTGGTTTGGATGTTAAATGAATATAACTGAGTTTTCAGTCAATCTGATATGGTCTGAGGTCTGTCGGTGTCCCGCGTCGACAGTATGATTGGGGATATGTGGATATGTGGCATATTTGGAAAGCTATGTTTTGCTGAGTATGTAGTCATAGTGTATGAGCGGGAGAAGAGAAAAAAAAACTAGGATTTATTTATTAGTCGCGTTCGGATATCGTCAGTGATTTTTATTACTCAAGGAGACCAGTATATAGGACTAATAGTTAGTTTAGGTTAGTCCGTTTTTATTCAATTCAAGGGAGTATTCCTTCGAAGATTGGAAGCGTGTCCAACCAGCCCAAGTCAGCGTGAATTTAAAGGGTGTGTCTTTAGAGACCGCTATCAGCTCTTCCATCTCGGCCATTCTGTTAACTCATTGGTACCAAGTAGATAGTTGGGGTGTTCTCGTGGTGCCCCATAACACTGGTACGCACATTTTAGCGTGATTAATCAGCATCAGTACAAGGGATTTTTGGTACGAGTGGGGTATAGTTGGTGAGTAGTGTTTTTTGTCTCATTATTTCAGTGATAGACATAGGGCAGCATGTTGATTTCAATGGGCTGCGCTACATGTGGCAAAGTATCTCATGGGACATTTTGTAATGGTGCAAGTTGCATGTTTTTACTGCATTTGCCACCTGTTTTTTAGTGTGGCAAAATGTATGTTTGCTTCTGTGTTTGGTTTGCTGTTAACAATTAATGACACTGAAAGCGCAACTAGGTAAATTTAGGAGTATAAATGTGGCCATACACTATACAATCCGATTGTACAATCTTCTTTAGATTTACCAAAACTATTTATTAGGAGGACACACCATCTATCCAATCACTCTGTATCCAATCAAGTAGGCCCTTGCACTACATCAGGGGTGTCTCGTAGGCTGCATGTGGCCCCAGGTAGTTTAGAATTCAGCCTGAGCCTGTCTGAAGGGACGCTGGGGAAAGCGGGAAAATGCATGCGTGGAAAAATGCCAGGGCTGCTGTGAAAACATAGTTGATTGGTGAAGGGTGTGTGCTAATGTGGTCAGTTGGTAAACTCCTTCCTGTGTCTAACTGGCTTCTCCATCCCAAATCTTTACCAGGGAGTCTCTGAAGCATTTTCAGAAATACAGGAAGGGCAAAGGTAAGGCCTTGTTCCCAAAATCAAACAAAACTCTTATTTTTCTGCAACTGAGGGAAATTAATGGCATATTGGTACATAAGGGAACTAGATTTCAGAAATAAAAGGTGAAATTAGCATTTAATACACAAATGGAGGTCTATTGCTGTTAACAATAATATTTGTACCTAAATAGAAAACTGGGTATTGGGCAGGTCCTGAGAGTGGTAATTAATAATGTATCTTCTGGAGTTATAAGTGGGGTACCCCAGGGCTCTGGCCTTGGACCAATCCTGTTTAACTTGTTCATAAATGATAAAGAGGTTGGGAGAAAAAGTTCAACCTCAGTGTTTGCAGGGGGGGGGGGGCTAGAAATATACAGTCAGGTCCATAAATATTGGGACATCTACACAATTCTAATCTTTTTGGCTCTATACACCACCACAATGGATTTGAAATGAAACAAACAAGATGTGCTTTAACTGCAGACTTTCTGTGCCTCCCACTTCCCATGCTGAAAAAATGGTGTGGGGACCCCCAAAATCCATACCAGACCCTCATCCAAGCATGCAGCCTGGCAGGCCAAGAAGAGGGGATGGGTGAGCAAGCGGCCCCACCCCCCCTGGACCATACCAGGCCACATGCCCTCAACAGCGGGGGATGGGTGCTTTGGGGCAGGGGAAGCTCTACTCCCCCCACCCCAAAGCACCTTGCCCCCATGTTGATGAGGACAAGGGCCTCTTCCTGACAACCCTTGGCAGTGGTTGTAGGGGTGTGTGGGCAGGGGGCTTATCGTAATCAAGGGGGCCCCCCAGATCCCAGACCCCCTCCCTATGTGAATGGGTATGGTTGTACCCCTACCCATTCACCCCATAAAAGGCAATGTATGTAAATAATGACAGGAGACGTTTTGAGAAGTTTATTAAAAATCTTCATCTGGTCTTCTCCCCTCTGGTCTTCTCCCCTCTGGTCTTCTCCCCTCTGGTCTCCTTCCTCTGCTCTTCTTCCTTCGCTCTTCTCCCCTCTTATATTCTTCTTCCTCCGGTCCTCCTCCGACGATGTCTCGGGTGATTATGCCATCTCCGGTCTATGCAGCTTGTTATATAGCCATTAGGGGCATGGCCTCCCAGTGACATCACCCAGAGACCCCACCCCCTTATGTCGTTAAGATTCTCAGAGCGCAAGTCGCACCACAAGTCGGATCATCCTGATCTGAATTGTGATGCGACTTCCATTCAAATCAATGGGCTGAAAGCCGTATCAAAGACGGCTCCTAGGCAACCATTGATTTTGAATAGAGGCAAAAAAATGCCAATGGAAAAAGCTACTAAAAGCACATTTTACAGCTGCTTTTTCCTAGCATTAGAAGCCCTGTGTGCATGGGGCCTAAATGTTAAAATGGAGTCATATCCTTGCCTCAGAAACATCTATTTCATTTTTTCATGCAGAGAATATTCCTCAAGAGAGAAAAGGGGTATTTTCTTAAAAATAGCTGGATATTTTTTGAAACAACCAGACCCAGAACTTTTTTATTTTGTTAAAATGGGCAAGTATTTTTAAAGATATTGTTTCTCTATTTGGGATGGGCGAACACTTAGGGCCGAGCATGAGTTCAGGCTGAACATTGGCTGTTCGCCCGTACGATGAACATTCAAATTATCGGGGCGTTCGACCATTGGTTTGGCCCGCTGAATGATCACAATGCACTGCATCGCCGCACAGTGCATTGGAAGCCCTGGTTGGCTGAAGCAATGAAAGTTTTGCCCAATCAGGGCACAGAGCACTGTCAGAGCCATGATTGGAAAAAGTAATCATGACTCTATCCAATCGTTGCTCATTGCTCTTAGTCCCAATCCACACTATAAAATTATTCTTTCAATACCGGCCATTTGCAATGTGATATTGGCATGGAGAGAGATAGACCAGGGCTCTGTTCAGTGCTACTAGAGAGTTAGAGTGCTATAGTGTGCTATTCTGTGCATTACGTGCCGTTTACCGCAGTATATTTCAGTGTGTTATGTGCAATTTAACACAGTATTTTTCTGTGAGCTAGTACACGGTTAATGCAGTATATTAAGTGTGTTACTACATGTTTAATGCAGTATATTTCTGTGCACGTTTAACGCAGTATATTATGTGCATTACTGCACGTTTAACGCAGTATATTTCAGTGCATACTGCACATTTAACCACTTCAGTACAGGGCTCTTTCACCCCCTTCCTGTCCAGGCCAATTTTCCCCTTTTAGCGCTGTTGCATTTTGAATGACAATTGCGCGGTCATGCAACACTGTACTTACACCAAATTTATGTCATTTTCCCCCCACAAATAGAGCTTTCTTTTAGTGGTATTTTATCACCTCTGGGTTTTTTCCTTTTTGCTAAACAAATAAAAAAATACCGAAAAGTTTGAAAAAAAAAGTTTTTTTGTTTATGTTATACAATTTTGTAAATAAATAAGTTTTTTCCTGCACTGATGAGCACTGATGAGACTGCACTGACTGGCACTGATGAGGAGGCACTGATGGGGTGGCACTGATGGGGTGGAACTGATAGGCGGCACTGATAGGCGGCACTGAGAGGCACTGATATGTGGCACTGATAGGTAGCACTGATATGCAGCATTGGTGGGCACTGATAAGCAGCACTGCTGGGCAGTGGGCACTGATAGGTGGCATTGATGGGCACTGATAGGTGGCACTTATGGGCACTGATAGGTGGCACTGATGGGCACTGATAGGCGGCACTGGTGGGCATTGATGGCCACTGATAGGCGGCACTTATCGGCACTGACGGGCGACACTGATGGGCACTAATGGGCACTGATAGGCGGCACTGATGGGCAATAATATGCACTGGTGGGCAACACTGATAGATGGCAATGATGGGCACTGGTGGGCAGCACTGATAGGGAGGGCACTGGCGGGCAGCACTGATGGGGAGGGCAATGGGGGGCTCCCTGAGCCCTGATTGCCATCCCTGGTGGCCATAGTGGGCATCCCTGGGTTCATGGTGGGCATCCCTGGGGTCATGGGTGGGCATCCATGGGATCATGGGTGGGCATCCCTGGTGGTTCTAGTGGCACCCCCCCCGATGGTCTGCACCCGGGGGGCACGCAGAGCTGTATTATCCTGCTGCCGTCATATGATCTCCGGTCAGGATAATACAACCACAATCCCGCCGTCAATTTGCTATAGGACGGGATGTGGTTAATGCAGTATATTTCTGTGTGTTAGTGCACGTATAACGCAATATATTTCTGTGCATTATTGCACATTTAACACAGTGTGTTTCAGTGCATTACGTGCCATTTACCGCAATATGTTTCAGTGCGTTAGTGCACGCTTAACACAGTGTGTTTCTGTGTGTTACTGCACGTATAACGCAATATATTTCTGTGCATTATTGCACATTTAACACAGTATATTTCAGTGCATTACGTGCCATTTACCGCAATATATTTCAGTGCGTTAGTGCAGGTTTAACACAGTGTGTTTCTGTGTGCTACTGCACGTTAAAAGCAGTACATTTCTGTGCATCAGTGCACATTTAATGCAGTCGATTTCTGTACGTTAAGTGCCATTTTGCATAGTATATTTTAGTGCAATAGGTGCCGTTTATCGCAGTTTTTTTCTGTACCTTAGTGCATGTTTAACACAGTATTTTTCAGGGGGTTTATGCCCGTTTAACGCAGTACACGTCTGTGCATTAGTGCATGTTTTCCACAGTATATTTCTGTGTGTTATTGCATGTTTAATGCACCATTTTTCAGTGCGTCAGGTGCCGTTTAACGCAGTATATTTCTGTGCATTATTTCACGTTTAACACAGTATATTTCTGTGCATTATTTCACGTTTAACGCAGTATATTTATGTGCATTACTGCATGTTTAACGCAGTATATTTCTGTGCATTAGTGCAGTTTTACTGCAGTATATTGGAGTGTGTGTGTGTGTAATGAGTACTCAGGTTAAAGTGCACCAAACACCACATCCTATTGATTAAAGTGCATCCAAGTACACATTTCCACATCTTTATTGCATTTTGTTAATAAGCACCTTCCCTAGAACTCCTTAATAGGGATGATCGAACGGTTCGGGTCCACCATCGGTTCGGCCCGAACATTGGGTGTTCGAGGTTCGGCCGAATTTAGAACGTTTTGCCCAAAAAGTTCGGAATTCGGCAACCAGAACCGACCAAAATGCAATGCTTCAGGAAATGGGCTTTAAAAGCCCGTGATTGGACCAGAACCATTAGCAAAAGCCTATTGAGGGGGCAGGAGAATGCTAGGAATGTGATTGGAGTGACTAGGGGGTTCCTAGACCAATCATTAGTGAATACGCCCCCCAGTATATAAGATCGCCCCTGCTATATTCCTAGCATTGTTATACTGGACATGGAAGAGAGTGGAAGCAGTTCTGTTAATTTTACTTTAAAAGTGTCATTTAGCTATTTATTAGTGTGAGGAAAGGGATATCTAGTGTAGTTAGAGTGCTCCTTTACACTTTAGTTAGCTTCAAAAATTCAGTTTCTGTAGGGAAAGTATGAAGTGTCAGGGGACCGTAGTGTAGTGTAGGGTTAACTGGCAGTGACTGCTATGGCAGGGTGACAAAACCCTTCCATAGCAGGGTGACCGCTATAGAGAAATGATCATTTCTCTGAATAGCTTCGGAACTGGCCAAGCAGTTTTTATGCTGCAGGGGCTGCCACTGCCAGTGCTTTTTTGAGGACATGTTTGATGTCAGACATGACATCTGAACATGTGTATAGGGGGTATATATAGACATATATGTCTGAATATATACCCCTAGACATATATAGGTGTGATAGTAGCAGAAATAAATGCTTGCGCTAATGAAATCATTTACAGTAATATATTTCTGCTACTATCACACCTATATATGTCTAGGGGTATATATTCAGACATATATGTCTATATATACCCCCTATACACATGTTCAGATGTTTTGCCTGCCTCAAAAGAACCCAAAAAAATGCCAAAAAAACGCTAGCGTCAAAAAAAAATGCCCAGGTGTGTTTTTGCTGGCATTTTTTGGGGGGTTTTGGAGGCAGGCAAAACATCTGAACTTGTGCACAGTACCACTATACACAAGTTCAGATGTTTTTCCTGACTGCAAAGATCCCAAAAAAATGCCTTCTATTAAACCGGCAAGGTGTTACAGGAGCGAAGCAAACCCCCTGTCAGAAAGTTTTCTAATACAAACAATCCTTTTTTTTTTCTGGTTCTGGACATGCTACAGAGCTGAAACTTCACATGTACACCTTTTAGACCCCCCAGACACAAAATCACAAAAAAAGTTCTTATAAATTGTCATTTTTGATGAAAAAGCCAATTATTGAAAAATTCAAAAAAAAATAGATTTTTTGATTTTTACTTTGGATTTAGTATCTGGGGGCGGGGGGGGGGGGGGCTAAAAGGTGTACATGTGAAGTTTCAGCTCTGTAGCATGTCCAGAACTAGAAAAAAAAAGATCGTTTGTATTAGAAAACTTTCTGACAGGGGGTTTGCTTCGCTCCTGTAACACCTTGCCGGTTTAATAGAAGGCATTTTTTTGGGTTCTTTGCAGTCAGGAAAAACATCTGAACTTGTGTATAGTGGTACTGTGCACAAGTTCTGATGTTTTGCCTGCCTCCAAAAACCCCCCAAAAATGCCAGCAAAAACACACCTGGGCATTTTTTTTTGACGCTAGCATTTTTTTGGCATTTTTTGGGGTTCTTTTGAGGCAGGCAAAACATCTGAACTTGTGTATAGTGGTATATATACACACATACATATATTTATATACACACCTAGACATATATAGGTGTGATAGTAGCAGAAATATATTACTGTAAATGATTTCATTAGCGCAAGCATATATTTCTGCTACTATCACACCTATTTATGTCTAGGTGTGTATATAAATATATGTATGTGTGTATATATACCACTATACACAAGTTCAGATGTTTTGCCTGCCTCAAAAGAACCCCAAAAAATGCCAAAAAAAACTCTAGCGTCAAAAAAAAAATGCCCAGGTGTGTTTTTGCTGGCATTTTTTGGGGGTTTTTGGAGGCAGACAAAACATCAGAACTTGTGCACAGTACCACTATACACAAGTTCAGATATTTTTCCTGACTGCAAAGATCCCAAAAAAATGCCTTCTATTAAACCGGCAAGGTGTTACAGGAGCGAAGCAAACCCCCTGTCAGAAAGTTTTCTAATACAAACAATCCTTTTTTTTCTGGTTCTGGACATGCTACAGAGCAGAAGCTTCACATGTACACCTTTTAGACCCCCCCGATACTAAATCCAAAGTAAAAATCAAAAAATCTCTTTTTTTTTTCTTAATTTTTCAATAATTGGCTTTTTTTATCAAAAATGACAATTTTTAAGAACTTTTTTGTGTGATTTTGTGTCTGGGGGGTCTAAAAGGTGTACCTGTGAAGTTTCAGCTCTGTAGCAGGTCCAGAACCAGAAAAAAAGATCATATAGGTGTTAAAGTTAAAGGAGGGTCCCGACCCACATCCCTGTTCTACTGAAAAATTCTCTTTTTTTTTTTCATGGTTCTGGACATGCTACAGAGCTGAAACTTCACATGCACACCTTTTAGACCCCCCAGATACTAAATCCAAAGTAAAAATCAAAAAATCTCTCTGTTTTTTAAAATTGTTTCAATAATTGGCTTTTTTTATCAAAAATGACAATTTTTAAGAACTTTTTTTGTGTGATTAATAGTTAATGGGGCATGACCCAGAACCCTAGGCACTTTTTAGGGGCATTTATTGGGTTTTAGGGCTTCAAAATGGTGTTTTTTGATTACCGAAGTTCGGGTCCCATTGATTTCAATGGGGTTCTGAAATCCGAACCGAACTTTTGGAAATTCGGGTGTTCTGGTCGAACCGAACTTTTCAAAAGTTTGATCATCCTTACTCCTTAAAAGAAACACCAATTTCTCATAATGACCTTAATTTCTCCATCCAGAGATTGTACTTTTCTCTCTTTCTTTAAGAGTATAAGGTTCAGTAGATTGAAATCTCATTGATTAAAAAAATTGAACTATTTCTCGTCAGACTCAGTTCTTCTCTCATTATATTGGGGGGGGGGGGGGGGGGTTGCTACACGTCATATAAGAATACATGGGACTCTTCCTCTGTTTACATATTTTTATAATAGTACCATATTCTACCAAGTATTCATTTTTTTAATTATAACGTTATTGAGCATACAAATGCACCTTCAAATTATTATCTTTAGATATGAAGGTTACCTCTTTTATATGCCTTTGATTCTCTCTATATTCAAATACAGTATATCTATTGTGACCAGGACTCAGTAGGTGATGAAGAGGCTTCTTTCTGGAAACCTATGATTCTTTGAGAGGGGACCCAACACTTTAATTTAACTTCAACTTTGGTTTAAAAGAGTTCAGATATAGGGAATTTCAATAATAATAGAAAGGAATTCCTCATGCCCTTGATATCGCATATACGGTTATTTACTTTCTCCCCCAGATTCATTAAGATCCAAAAAGTAGAGCCATTATCGATGCTATCAATTCTCCCATCTCTAGATTGGGACAATATGTCGAAAATTATTTACAACCTATTGTTGGTAATGACCTCTCGTATTAAGGATACTAAACCTATCATCAATGTTATCCAAGGGAGGAAATATAGGGAGGGCTATATTCTGGTTAGGGCAGACGTGGCTTTTTTCTATATTAATACACCACAACAAGAGTGCCTCCGTTATTGTATATTGTTTATTAAAGCAAAATATTCTATTGTTTGAACAGATTAGGTTTTTGATGGAGTATCTTTATTTTATAATGTCAGATAACTATTTTTGGGTAATCTTCTAGTTACAGAAAAAAAGGGTTAAATAGAGGCCACATTTACTCACAGCCTGGCCAATCTATTTATGGCAAACTAGGAATAAGTAATATTCAGGAACCCCATTCCCCCCTGATAATCTAGAGAAAAAATACATTGATGATTGATTCTTTATTTGGGATGGAGATAGGGACTCCTGGATTTATTGATGTCTACGCTCAATGATAATGAAAGGTATACAATTAGCCTTTGAGGTTAGTAAATTGGAGATTGGCTTTCTTGATCTAACTATTTTTAGGTTGAGGAAAAAGTTGCATATGAGATTGACAATTGTACAATTTGATCCTATTAGATAAAATTGTGATCAGTTGATTTATAATAGGACATAATCTAAAATTATCAAGGGCAGAAAAAGGAGATATAAGAATGATGTTGTGAATGAAAAGAAAAGATAAATTGGCTGACAAGAAAAAGACTAACAACTTGTAGGCTTGATTTTTACTAGTTATCGTTCCCAATATAGAGAATAGGGATGGGCCGAACAACCCCCTGTCCGGTTCGCACCAGAACTTTCCAAACATCGTGAAAGTTCAGAACCGTATAACTAACCTTATTGAAGTCTATGGGTCCCGAACTGGAAAAATCAAAAGTGCTCATTTTGAAGGCTTATATGCAAGTAATTGGGGATAGAATAGTTATGGGGGCCCTGGGGAACATGTTTCAATGAAAAAAAAAAGTTTTTAAAAAAACGTCATTTTTAAATGAGCATAAAGTGAAAGCATCAAAATGAGAAATAACAATAAAAATTAAAAATTCCTTTCAATATAGTGCCTGGCAGGTCCTCTTAGTCTACCTGTAAAGTGGTACATCTGTACTGTGTATAAAAGCTTCTGCAGAAATATTTTAATTTTATAAAGCCAAAAAAATAGTATAGGGATCATATATTTCTGTACAGACAGTACAAAAAAAAAATTGGATTATGAGAAGTGTTCAAATGGCAGAGTGAATTTATTGATACTAATGGAAAGAAGGTGGTCAATGAGGAAGATAAAAATGGGAACAGGGACAAAAAAAGAACATAACTACAAATACAATCAACAAATAATAATAATAATGATGGGTGGAAAATAGTTCAACCACATACATTTGGCAATAGTAAAGGTCCCAAAAAAGAGTGAGTTTGGAGGAAATAAATTTCCTACCCCCTGTTTATCTAACAGATTGGGTCCCTTTGGCAATAACCACCTGGGAGGATAAGGAAGATAATAATAATGGAAGAGGCCCTACCATTCATTAAGGTTAGACAGGTAGGCAGTGGCACGAGGGATGTTAATAAAGGAGAACGAGGACACTGTATGTAGAGAACATATCCCAATAAATCTGGTAATAGTTCACAATATTTTAACAGATGGAATAGTAGGTTATACAATACTGATACCTCCAAGCAAGATATTTTAGGAATATAAACACCTAAAACCCTACAAAATCTGAGGGATTGTAACAAGGATCATGAAGAAGGGGTACATCCAAAAAGGAAAAACAAAGGCTAGGCAATGGCATTTTTAACATAAATCCTGTGAAATTGAATGAAAAGGAACTTAGGTTTTCTGCTAAAAGCCTGAAGTTTTCTCCCTGAAAGGGACTGAATAGGGTTGGTATCTACGATAAATGTCGATACATTTAGGCCCCATGCACACAGGGCATTTGTACATCTCTCCTAATTGTCTTTTCTCCTGGCAACAGCATTTTAGCAGAAAAAAAGCATCTTGATGCGTTTAGGCGCATTTAAGCATATCAAGCTTTTTGGTGTTAACTTATGGCTAACATAATAATTTATTCTGGTTGTTGGAATGCATTAACACTCAAGTGCTATTTGACACAGCTAGCATTTAGACGTGTTTACACACATTTACACTAGTCAAGTACAGTTGAGCGGACACCTGGATGTCCGTGTTCGGCGGGTTAGGCCGAACTTGAAAAAAAAGTCCGGGTCCGTGTCCCGGACTTTTTCCGAACTTTACCCGGACACCGAACCCCATTGAAGTCAATGGGGACCCGAACTTTCAGGCACTAAAATGGCTCTAAAACACCAATGGAAAAGGGCTAGAGTGCTGCAAATGGCAGCAAAACGTAGTTAAGAGCATGGCGAGTGCTCTGCAAACAAATGTGGATAGGGAAATAACTTAAAACAACAAAAAAAAAACAGAAAAATAAAACAATGTTCTTCATCTGTGAAGGACGAGGCCCATATGGAGTAGGAGGGAGGTTGAGGTGGTGGATGTGGCAGTGTCATAGGCGCGCGCACAGGGTGTGCCGGGTGTGCCTGGGCACACCCTAATCACCTAGGGCACATTAGCATTATCGCTCTGTTTGCCAGTGAGGAGATGGGAAAGATCTCCCTCGGACCTGCTCTGCCATAAGAGAAGTGCCACACACTTCAATTTCACTTTGCCAGCAGGGAGAGTAATGTACCGAGACATATACATGTAGGATAACACATGCATGTGTATCTAAACTTTGGGGTGCACACCCTAATGCAATAGGCTGCGCACACCTATGGGCGGTGCAGGTGGAAGCGGCGGTGGAGGACGAGGTAGCCAACACTGCTTTTTTTCAGTCATTTTAAATGAGGGTACACCCCAAAAGAGTGAGAAAGAATGGCTGGGTAAGGTTGGTATCCATCTCTATTCTGCACAAGGTACGGAAAAGTCCTTTGGGATCCATGCCTGGTTCATTTTAATGAACGTGAGCTTGTCCACATTGTCTCTGGACAGGCGGCTGCGCTTGTCTGTGATAACGCCCCAAGCCGTGCTAAATACAAGTTCAGATAATACACTGGCTGCAGGGCACGCCAGCACCTCCAAAGCGTAAAGGGCAAGCTCAGGCCATGTGCCCAATTTGGAGACCCAGAAGTTGAAGGAGGCAGACCCGTCATTCACTACATGTAGGCGTGTGCACACATACTGCTCCACCATGTTGGTAAAATGCTGCCTCCTGCTAAGATGTTCCATATGAGCTGCTGGTGCTGCTGTTTGTTGTGGCGTGCTGATAAAGCTTTTCCACATTTCGGCCATGCTAACCCTGCCTTCTGAGATGCTGGCGGTGCCCTGGTTGCGTTGGCGACCTCTTCCTCCTCCTCCTCCTCCTCTGCCTTGGCCATGTGCTTCCACTGTGGCCCCCGCTGTCAGGTGGGAATGCCAGCAGCATCGCGTCTACCAGCGTGTGCTTGTACTCGCGCATCTTGCGATCGCGCTCCAGTAAGTGAATTAAGGACGGTACGTTGTCCTTGTAACAGGGATCTAGCAGCGTGGCCACACAGTAATCAGCACAAGTTAGAATGTGGGCAACTCGGCGGTCGTTGTGGAGACACTGCAGCATGTAATCGCTCATGTGTGCCAGGCTGCCCAGAGGCAACGAAAGGCTGTCCTCTGTGGGAGGTGTATTGTCTGTGTCCTCTGTATCCCCCCAGCCACGCACCAGTGATGGCCATAAGCTGGCCTGGGTGCCACCCTGCTGTGAACATGGTTCCATCTCCTCCTCCATCTCCTCCTCCTCATCCTCCTCATCCTCCAGAACTGTGCCCCTGCTGGACAATTGTGTCCCTGGCGTTTGTGTGTGCAGGAACCCACCCTCGGAGCCCCTTGCGAATGACTGCCCTGAAAGCCTTGGAAATGTTACCTCTTCATCCTCCTCCTCCTCCTCCTCCTCAACCTGTGCCACATCCTCTTCCATCATCGCCCGAATCATTTTTTGAAGGAGGCATAGAAGTGGGATAGTTAAGCTGACAACGGCGTCATCGGCACTGGCCATTATGGTGGAGTACTCAAAACAGCGCAACAAGGCACACAGGTCTCGCATCGAGGCCCAGTTATTGGTGGTGAAGTGGTGCTGTTCCGCAGAGCGACTCACGCGTGCGTGCTGCAGCTGAAACTCCACTATGGCCTGCTGCTGCTCGCACAGTCTTTCCAGCATGTGCAAGGTGGAGTTCCACCTTGTCGGCACGTCACATATGAGGCGGTGAGCGGGAAGGCCGAAGTTACGCTGCAGCGCTGACAGGCGAGCAGCAGCAGGGTGAGAACGCTGAAAGTGCGCACAGACGGACCGCACTTTCTGCAGCAGCTCTGACATATCGGGGTAATTTTTAAGGAACCTCTGCACCACCAAATTCAGCACATGCGCCAGGCAAGGGATGTGCATCAAACCGGCTAGGCCCAGAGCTGCTATGAGATTTCCCGTTATCGCACACCACCAGGCCGGGCTTGAGGCTCGATGGCAGCAACCACTCATTTGTCTGCTGTTCCATGCTCCTCCACAACTCCTGCGCGGTGTGTGGTTTTTCCCCCAAAAAGGCAAGTTTTAAAACTGCCTGCTGTCATTTACCCCTGACCGTGCTGACGTTGGTGGTGAAGGTGTTACGCTGACTGGATGAGGAGGCGGTAGAGGATGAGGAAGTGGAGTAGGAGGAGTTAGGAACAGGAGGCAAACTGAAGCGCCCTGCAATCCTCGGTGGTGGAAGGACATGCGCCAAATTGCTATCCGCCTCAGGGCCATCCGCCACTGCATTTACCCAGTGTGCCGTTAGGGAGATATAATGCCCCTGACCGTGCTTACTGGTCCACCTATCGGTAGTTAGGTGGACCTTGCCACAGATGGCGTTGCGCAGTGCACACCTGATTTTTCCCCCACTTGGTTGTGCAGGGAAGGGATGGATTGCCTGGAAAAGTAGTGGCGGCTGGGCACGACGTACTGTGGGACAGCCACCGACATAAGGTTTTTAAAACTGTGCGTTTCCACCAGACGGAATGACAGCATTTCAAAGGCCAAGAATTTTGAAATGCTGGCATTCAGGGCCAGGGATCGCGGGTGGGTAGGGGGGTACTTCCTCTTCCTCTCAAGTGTTTGGGAGATGGAAAGCTAAACGCTTCCACGGGACATTGTGGATATGGTTGGTGACCCAGGTGGTGGTGTTGCTGACAGATCGTCTGTTTGCGGGGTGGCAGGTGCCGGTATCACTACAGATGTGGATGGAGAGGCCGAGACTGCAGCAGAAGAGGAAGCAGGAGGAGCCAGAGACCTTTCTTGGTTTTGAAGGTGTCTACTCCACTGCAGCTCGTGCTTTGCACTTAGATGCCTGATCATGCAGGTTGTGCTCAGGTTGAGAAGGTTTATGCCTTGCTTCAGGCTCTGATTGCACAGGGTGCAAACCACTCGTGTCCTGTCATCAGCACATTTTCTGAAGAACTTCCACGCTAGAGAACTCCTTTGAGCTGGCTTTGGTGCGCTCGTTCCCTTGCTGCGTTGGGCAGTAGCAGGCGTAGTGTCTTGGGCACGCCCACTCCGCTTCTGCACCCTGCTTCCTCTTCTGCTGTGCTGGTGGCTCTGTGCGACCACCGCCTCTTCCTCCAAACTACTCAGGTCACCTGCATGACCTTCATTCCATGTGGGGTCGAGGACCTCATCGTCCTCCACATCATCTTCCACCCAGTCTTCACCCCTGCCCTCCTTGTCGGTCTCCACAATTCTGATTGCCACAGCAGTTGGCACCTGCGTTTCGTCATCATCGGAGACGTGCTGCGATGGTCCTTCCATGTACTCATCTTGAGAAATAAGTGGTTGGGCATCGCTGCACTCTTCCACTTCTGGGGCAGGGCTAGGTGGATGGCCCTGGGAAACCCTGCTGACAGAGTCCTCAAAAAGAAGAAGAGACTGATGTATGACTTGGGGCTCAGACTGCTTGCCTGATTTGCAAGGGGGTGAGGTGAAAGACGGTTGGACATTGGCTGCAGGTGCCAACTCTGACCTTTCTGCAGTAGACTGGGTGGGAGACAATGTGAAGGAACTGGAGGCACTGTCAGCAACCCAATCTACTATCGCCTGTACTTCTTCTGGCCTCATCACTTCTAGAGGCGCATGATGCCCTACCAAATACTGCTGCAGGTTCTGTCGCCTGCTCACACATGAGGAAGGTGTTTCACTTGTGCGTGTAGCTGGCACAGATCGACCATGTCCTCTCCTTGCAACAGGAGCTCTACCAGCAGCACCACGACCCAGGCCACGGCCCCTATTTGACGGTCTCCTCATATTTCTGTAATTTATGATCTTGCCCTAGAAAGGTGTTTATTGAATAGCGGAACAAAACAACAACAGTATCGCACGGGTGTATCTCACAGTCAAATATGCAAACTATGCCGCAATTCAATTTTTTTTACCCCAAAAGGGTGTATATTGTATAGCGGAATAGAAAAAAGATTAAAAAACGGTGTATCTCACACGTACAAACACAGACAAGGCCCCGATTAAAAAATTTTGTACCCTAAAGGGAGGATGAGGAAGAGGAGTAGGAGGAGTTCGGAACAGGAGGCAAACTGAAGCGCCCTGCAATCCTTGGCGGTGGAAGGAGATGCGCCAAACAAATTTAAAAGGTGTATCTCACACGTACCGATACAGACTATGCCGTAATTTAATTTTTTACACTCCAAAAGGGTGTATATTGAATAGCGGAATAGGAAAAATTTTATAATACGGTGTATCTCACACGTACAAACACAGACTAGGCCCCAATTACAATTTTTTGTACCCTAAAGGCAGGATGAGGAAGAGGAGTAGGAGGAGTTGGGAACAGGAGGAAAACTGAAGCGCCCTGCAATCCTCGGTGGTGGAAGGAGTTGCGCCAAACAAATTTAAAAAGGTGTATCTCACATGTACCGATACAGACTATGCCGTAATTTAATTTTTTACACTCAAACAGGGTGTATATTGAATAGCGGAATAGGAAAATTTTTATAAAACGGTGTATCTCACACGTACAAACACAGACTAGGCCCCAATTACAATTTTTTGTACCCTAAAGGCAGGATGAGGAAGAGGAGTAGGAGGAGTTGGGAACAGGAGGCAAACTGAAGCACCCTGCAATCCTCGGCGGTGGAAGGAGATGCACCAAACAAATTTAAAAAGGTGTATCTCACATGTACCGATACAGACTATGCCGTAATTTTATTTTTTACACTCAAACAGGGTGTATATTGAATAGCGGAATAGGAAAATTTTTATAAAATGGTGTATCTCACACGTACAAACACAGACTAGGCCCCGATTACTATTTTTTGTACCCTAAAGGCAGGATGAGGAAGAGGAGTAGGAGGAGTTGGGAACAGGAGGAAAACTGAAGCGCCCTGCAATCCTCGGCGGTGGAAGGAGATGCGCCAAACAAATTTAAAAAGGTGTATCTCACATGTACCGATACAGACTATGCCGTAATTTATTTTTTTACACTCAAACAGGGTGTATTTTGAATAGCGGAATAGGAAAAATTTTACAAAACGGTGGTGTATCTCACACATACAAACACAGACTAGGCCCCGATTATAATTTTTTGTACCCTAAAGGCAGGATGAGGAGTAGGAGGAGGTCCACACAGGTGGCAAAATGAAGCACCCTGCAATCCTCGGCGGTATGAAATGCGCCCCAAAAATTGGAAAGGTGTATCTCACGCGTACCGATACAGACTATCCCGCAATTTAATTGTTTTTACCCCAAGGGTGTAGATTGAATAGCGGAATAGAAAATATTATATCAAAAGGTGTATGTATCTCACACGTACAGAACCAGACTAGGCCCGATTACTATTTTTTGTACCCCCAAAGGCAGGATGAGGAGTAGGAGGAGTTCGGAACAGGCAGGAGGCACACTGATGCACCCTGCAATCCTCGGCAGTATGAGATGCGCCCCAAAAATTGGAAAGGTGTATCTCACACGTACCGATACAGACTATCCCGCAATTGAATTGTTTTTACCCCAAGGGTGTAGATTGAATAGTGGAATAGAAAATATGATATCAAAAGGTGTATGTATCTCACACGTACAGAACCAGACTAGGCCCCAATTACTATTTTTTGTACCCCCAAAGGCAGGATGAGGAGTAGGAGGAGTTCGGAACAGGCAGGAGGCACACTGAAGCACCCTGCAATCCTCGGCGGTATGAGATGCGCCCCAAAAATTAGAAAGGTGTATCTCACACGTACAGATACAGACTATCCCGCAATTTAATTGTTTTTACCCTAAAGGTGTAGATTGAATAGCGGAATAGAAAATATGATATCAAAAGGTGTATGTAGCTCACACGTAGAGACCCAGACTAGGCCCAAATTACTATTTTTTGTACCCCCAAAGGCAGGATGAGGAGTAGGAGGAGTTCGGAACAGGCAGGAGGCACACTGAAGCACCCTGCAATCCTCGGCAGTATGAGATGCGCCCCAAAAATTGGAAAGGTGTATCTCACACGTACCGATACAGACTATCCCGCATCTTATATCAGTCAGCTCTGCTGCAGGCTATGGAGGGAAAAAAAAAGAAAATTCCCCTTTTAAGTTTGTAATTTTTAAATAGATTAGTACAGACTATGCCACAATTTAATTTTTTTAACCCAAGGGTGTATATTGAATAGTGGAATAGAAAAAAGTGCATAACTTTTGAAATCACTCAATAATAGCACATGTGAACACTGCAGTGTATTATCACAGTCAGCAGCACTGAAGGAAAAACGCTGCACACAACTGACTGATAAAAAATACTTTTTTCTCCCTCCTCCTCAGCGGGCAAAAAGATTGTGTTCACACCAACCCACACACAGCAAAATCGATGTGGACCACTGACCCAGCCTATCTCCAGCCTCTCCCTAAAATGATCGATAAGATCGGTCACTGCCGGCACTGCAAACCCCCCACACAGCAAAATCGATTGTAGAACACTGACCCTGCCTATCTCCAGCCTGGCCCTAAAAGGATCGATAAGATCGGTCACTGTCGGCACTGCAAACCCCCCCACACAGAAAAATCGATTGTAGAACACTGACCCTGCCTATCTCCAGCCTCTCCCTAAAATGCCCTAATATCTTGCCCTGCCTGCACCACTCTGTGCCTGAATTCTTTTCGGACACAATATGATTTTTGACTGTCTGTCCCTAATCAGCAGCCAGCACGTATGATGTGTGCTCTGTCCCTGTACTACAGCAGAATGACGCAGCGGCGCTCGGTCTCGAACTTATAAAGACTTGGTCACATGCTTCAGATGGCCAATCACAGCTACTAATACATTTGTAGGCATGGCTGGGATGGCTTAAGGCACACCAGTTAAACGCTTGTTGATTGGCTGTTGAAAGCCCGCCATTAAAAGCGCGCCAATACATACAAACCCGGAAATAAAGTGACCGAACACGGATTTTAAACCCGAACATGCAGTAAAGTTTTCGGGTCCGTGTTCGGGTAACAAAAATCCAATTATTCGGTACGAACACGAATAATACAGTCCGAGTTCGCTCAACACTATAGTCAAGCATTTTTTCTGCCCAAACGCTCCTGGGTGCGCTAGCAGTGTTTTTTTTCCTACCTTAAAAACCCTTGTCTCTAGACACCTCTAAATGCCCTTGTGTGCATGGACACATAAGCTAAGGGCATTTAGAGATAGAAAAAAAACTCCAGATGTCCAGACAACATTATCCTCCTTTTAGCCTCTGTCCGCTCAAGCCTCAGCGCTGCATCATGGGAAGAAGTCACATGCTCCCCTATACCTAGAATCACTGGGGAGTTAATGTGGCTCTGATGGAAAACCAAGTACCAGGAGAGCACTGCAGACATAATTATGGTATAAGTGGAGGAGCAAGTGGGCTAACAAGTCATACAAAATAAAAAGTTTTTCTTGAAGTCCTTCTATAAGCTTGGATTTGCCCATGTTGGTTTTCCCTCACATCATAGTAAACCCAGCAGAGCAGAAATTAAAATTTCCTCCAGTGCACATTCTTCTCCAGATAATTGGTTTTAACTGGGCTCCAATCATGCTTTGAGATTAGAGGAAAAACAATTGGAAAACAAGATACATTTTTGGGGATCAGAGTTTCCTCAGTTTCTATATAAGCATTAAATGAAATTTAATGGAATAAACACATTATAAATTAATGCATTACAAAATAAGGTATAACTTGAGCATCCTGCTGTGACAAAATAATGTGTTAATGCACAGTGGGTATAATTTTAATGAAAAAAAAATATTACTCTAGTCTGTTTATGTAATACAAGTGTCATCTGGCTACAACTCAGAATGAAACATTTGTAAAGCAATAGAACAAAATAGCTATTAAAGCATTACTTGTTAGAACTGTTTTTCATCTATTACCTGAAGGATTCCAGAGATTATTTGATGTTTTAACTTTATTAGGTGCTTTAGTGGATCTGCAAAGTTGTATGCTCTTTTAGAGTAATGGTGTAAAACTCTACAAAAACTCCTATGAAAAATGGACTCTTAGTGTAGTACTTGTAGATGCTCCATCTTTAACCTTTCTGTTCTGTACAATTAGTATATACAGTACTGTACTTCCTTCTATCACACCTAACAAAAATGGATAGACTTTTAGGACTTTAGATTACTGTATTTTGAGTTAGGAGGTAGGAACTAGACCTACGATTTCCTAAACTGACGTGATTTATCTGTGTATAACGTGTATTTTTCACTATCATTCTTGCATCACACTGGAAATGTCAGGAACACAAACAGCTTTAAAGCCTTTACATTCCTTTTACACCTGAATAGGTTCATTGCTTGACATAATGCAACACAGAACATCCCAATTGAAATATACCACAACTTGAAATGAAAGAACATAAAAGAAAATAAAAAGAAGAGAAAAAACAATAAAGTTTAGCATCTTAATATTGGTTTAGGTTAGTATAGTCTATAAAGTCTAATATTTTTAGGAGGTTATGTGAGAGAGTACTATGCCTATTTTTTTTTTTTTTTTTACTTTGCAGAAAACTTAAAAAATTCAATGAGGAAATTAAAAAAAAAAAGTGTAAGGCTTTTAAAACATCCTTATTTTAAAATATCATGTCAAAGTGCCTGCACAATTTCCAGCTCCTCTTTATGGAATAACTTTTATCCCATAATTATTATTATAATTATCATTATACCAGAAAATTGCACCAGAGGAGGAAGGCAGAAAGATTTGCAAAGGAACTATATTACTTGGGAGAAGATTTTTGGGATTATGATGGTTAAGGGTGATATATTATTTTTGCAATGGGTAAAGTCTTTTTCAATTTTGTGGCACAGTTCAGATTAGAGATTGGCTACATTAGAATTATCATTGGGCTGGATCAGTGTTTCTCAACTTCAGTCCTCAGGGCACACTAACAGGCCAGATTTTAAATACTACCTTGGGGAGATGCAGACTAGAATACTGCAATCACTGAGCAGCAAATTATATCACCTGTGATGTATTTCAGTTTTCTTGCAAACCTGGCCTGTTATTGTGCCCTGAGGACCGGAGTTGAGAAAAACTGGGCTGGATAAAGTCACATTGTAGAATATGTGGCTGCAAGAAGAAGTTGTAGCACTGCTGACCTTGCAATCTAAATTTGAATATTTAAATTAGAGGCTGTGACGGCAAAAATCAGAGCTCCAGCTATGCTTTATTGCTCCAGGTGGGAACCTAAATTTGCAGCATTTGGGTCCAGGGGGAAGGTATATCAGGAATAAATCCATTATTTCACTCTTACTTTTTCACTTGTTTAACGCGTAATCGCGGCCCGGACTTCCTGGTTTCTGTGTAAGAAATGCTTGTTAATATCTTCCTCCATGTTAGTTTACTTGCTTAAATAAAACTGTTAGAGTTATGCTATGGAGGCTCTTATCTTTGCAAATGCATGATACCACTGAGACAGTGGAAACCAAGGAGAAAGAAGACAAAGACATCTGTTGGTCTTAGGATCTGCTTACAGTCATATGTACAGTGAACGCTGGTTACCCTCTGGTGGGGAGAGCTATCCTATGAGTGCAGCAAAAAAAGGGGAGAGCATGAGTAGAGGCACTGACACATTGTATGCTTTCGTGACCCTTTGCAGCACTACAATTTTATATATTGTTATGAGATCCTTTTGTCATATTTTACTAAGGACTTTTTTAATCACAGCACTTGTCACTTTATGTTAAAATTGGTAATGGATTTATTAATTTAAGCACTTGTCACTTTTAAGTCTTTTCACTTTTCAAGTTTTTTGGCACTTTAATATTATTGTATTATTGAACATGGCTGTTATAGATATCATTAACTACAGCACTGTTAAATATTTTGAGTGATCACATGTATATTTTCTGAAACACAAGTTGCAACACATACTAGCACATTTCGCCACTAAAAAAAAACACAAGGAAAAGGCGCAAACACTATCGTTCACAAAAAACCTATACAATTTGAATAAAATCCATAGGAAAGTCCATGTGACATAAGGTTTCTAACTAAAAGGTCCATTCACTGAGGACTGCCAGCAACATAGGAATAGAAGCTAAATTCCAGCAAGGCTGCAAGTAAACAAGAAGGAGAGGCGCCTCTAAGTGTAACAGTAAAAACAATTTCAATGAGAACCATGCAGTTAGCAACTCACATGTCATAAGGCTAAAATGGGCACATCTGTTATGTAGATATCCCAAAAATAGCATCAGTAGACATGGTGTCTGTCTGCTCATAGCACGATAAGGTGATGTATCCCCGCTGGTCGCCGCTATAAGAAATTCGGCCGTGCGGTGGGTGTATTCTCAGAACGAGGCTTGGGGCATGGATATTTAGTTTTATCAGTGTTTTGATATGGAATTTATTAGTGAGATAGAAGCTTATAAATATGATATTTTAGATGATTTGTGTACTGTTCTACCTTTCTCTGCCTATTCTACAGATGCTATACTCAATGGGGGCAAATTTTTCACCATCTTATGCAAATCTGGCAATGGGATTTTGGGAAACCAATCATATCTGGCGACGGAATCCTTTCTCCTTTAATATTGTCTTATTTGGAAGATATATTGATGATATTATGATAATTTGAGATGGATTTGTTGACCTCATTAGCCAATCCGTAGATTATTGTAACTGTAACCCATATGGAATATCATTTACATATGTACAAAACTTCGAAACCCTGGCCTTCCTGGACTTGGAATTAGGTCATCACGAGGGCACAGTATGTGCCAAGAATTTCACCTAGCATAGTGCAGGCAATTTTCTTTTTCTTTATAATAGCTGCCACTTCCCCAAATGAATCCAAAACATACCCAAAGGACGATTACGACAGAATTGCATATGTTATACAGATTATGTAGAACAAAGTGATTTCTTAAAGGAGATGTACAGCCAAAGCTCGTTTGGCTGTACATCTCCTATGGATCACAGGAGTGCAGTTTGTTCTGCACTCCTGTGACCCGTTTTCAGCAGAGAGCGGGCTGAAGTCTGCTGATGTCACAGAAGACGGTCCAGGCACTGCCTCATTGTGACCATGGAGTCGGGATCCTGGACCGACACCAGGCTCAGGTCCCTATTGCTGAAGTCCACTTCACTATCAAGACTTTTAAAAAAATGTATAATCCTTCCAGTATGTGTAGAGAGTGTGAATATACTATGAACCTAATAAAGTATTATCTCTTCCCCCAATTTTTTTCCCTCACCCCCTACTGTGTTATGTTGTGTCATACCTTATAGTGTATATGATTCACCACATACACAAGAGAGATATACACAATTTATTTTCATTATTCCTTTTTTCTGGTCTATTTTTTTTTGCAAAGTGCCTCTAATATGCATTTTGATATACTTTTTATTTTTCTCCTTTTTTTAAAAAAAAAAGACACCTTCCATTTTTAGTAGACTATTCTTTGATTTTTTGTTCGACAGGGTCTCTAGTTTTTTGGACTTCAGCTGCCCTACCAGCTTAAGCTGTGAACATACACTCTAGCCATACTGGGATTTCCATCAATACTGATCACCTTGTACCTGTCATGTCTCACCAGTCAGGCTTTCCACAACTTGGTTGTTTTTAACCTTTGCATCAACATAAATCCTACACAAACGCAGCTGATGTAAGTGTTTTATACCCAATGAGTAATGTTATTTATCTGTGTGTGTATATATATATATATATATATATATATATATACTGTCATATTTTGAATTAATTATATATATATATATATGTATATTATTTGTAAATGTATCTAATTGTTGACAGAGTACCACCTTAGGTTAGAACTACCCCTGAGGAAGAAGTTACTATACACTTCAAAACGCATTGGGTACATACCTGCTGTTCCAATGTGGTCATCACCTGCATTTTGTGACATGTAATATGTACTGCTTGCTGATTTTATGTTTTCCATATTTATGTATTCTCAATAAAGTATTATTTTGATATCTTATATATGTTGTTTCAATTATTTTTTGGAGTGCCTTTAAAATCCCACCTTTTTCTCTTTTTCCAATTGATTAAGGGATGTGGCACCAACATTAGAGAGCCTGCCGAGAGCAATAATTTTCTACCAATATATATATATATATATATATATATATATATATATATACACAGTATCTCACAAAAGTGAGTACACCCCTCACATTTGTGTAAATATTTTATTATATCTTTTCATGTGACAACACTGAAGAGATTACACTTTGCTACAATGTAAAGTAGTGAGTGTACAGCTTGTATAAATTTGCTGTCCCCTCAAAATAACTCAACACAGCCATTAATGTCTAAACCACTCCCAACAAAAGTGATTACACCCTTAAGTGAAAATGTCCAAATTGGGCCCAATTAGCCATTTTCCCTCCCCTTTGTCATGTGACTCGTTAGTGTTACAGGGTCTCAAGTGTGAATGGGGAACAGGTGTGTTAGATTTGCTGTTATCGCTCTCACTCTCTCATACTGGTTACTGGAAGTTCAACATGGCACCTCATGGCAAAGAACTCTCTGAGGATCTGAAAAAAAGAATTATTGCTCTACATAAAGATGGCCTAGGCTATAAGAAGATTGCCAAGACCATAAAAATAGGCTGCAGCATGGTGGCCAACACCATACAGCAGTTTGACAAGACAGGTTCCACTCAGAACAGGCCTCGCTATGGTCGACCAAAGAAGTTAAGTGCATGTGCTCAGCGTCATATCCAGAGGTTGTCTTTGGGAAATAGACGTATGAGTCCTGCCAGCATTGCTGCAGAGGTTGAACAGGTGGGGGTCAGCCTTTTAGTGCTCAGACCATATGCCACACACTGCATCAATTTGGTTTGCATAGCTGTCGTCCCAGAAGGAAGTCTCCTCTAAAGATGATGCACAACAAAGCCTGCAAACACTTTGCTGAAGACAAGCAAACTAAGGACATGGATTACTGGAACCTGTCCTGTGGTCTGATGAGACCAAGATAAACTTATTTGGTTCAGATGGTGTCAAGCACATGTGGCGTCAACCAGGTGAGGAGTACAAAGACAAGTGTGTCTTGCCTACAGTCAAGCATGGTGGTGGGAGTGTCATGGTCTGGGGCTGCATGAGTGCTGCCAGCACTGGGGAGCTACAGTTCATTGAGGGAACCATGAATACCAACATGTACTGTGACATACTGAAGCAGAGCATGATCTCCTCCCTTCAGAGACTGGGCCACAGGGCAGTATTCCAACATGATAATGACCCCAAACACACCTTCAAGACGACCACTGCCTTGCTAAAGTAGCTGAGGGTAAAGGTGATAGACTGGCCAAGTATGTTTTCAGATCTAAACCCTATTGAGCATCTGTGGGGCATCCTCAAATGGAAGGTGGAGAAGCTCAAGGTCTCTAACATCCACCAGCTCCACGATGTCATCACGCATGATTGAAAATGGGCTCCAGTGTCAACCTGTGAAGCTTTGATGAACTACATGCCCAAGAGGGTTAAGGCAGTGCTGAAAAATAAGGGTGGCCACACAAAATATTGACAATTTGGGCCCAATTTAGACATTTTAACTTAGGGGTGTACTCACTTTTGTTGTCAGTGGTTTAGACAATAATGGCTGTTTGCTGAGTTATTTTTAGGGGACAGCAAATTTACACTGTTATACAAGCTGTACACTGACTACTTTACATTGTAGCAAAGTGTAATTTCTCCTGTGTTGTTACAGGAAAAGATATAATATAATATTTACAAAAATGTGAGGGGTGTAATATTGTATATATACTGTATATATATATCTATATATATATATATATATATATATATATATATTCTTTTTGTGTACAGTTTTTATTCAAAAATTTATGATAAAGTGAGCTTCTTTTATCTTTTTTAATTACATATTGTAAATTTATTGTGTTGTATGATCGTTTGATATTTTCCAGGACCTCCTCCTAGTAGTATATATAGTTTAGCACATATTCCTGTAATATGCTTGATGAAAGAGCGTGGCTGCCATAACATTCGAAGTGAGCATGCTGGGAAATGTGTCACACTCCTACGCTACTCAGCCCTCTCCGCCTCAAGCCTCGTTCTGAGAATCCACCCACTGCATGGCCGACTTCCTTATAGGGGTATGGAAAGGTTGGGAGACAAGGATTTCGGGCACTAAATTTTCATAAAATTGCTTTTTATTAAACAAACACTTTAAAAACGTCTAGTGATACAAGCAGATGAAAAAGATCTACATTGAACATAGGACCAAAAAACGGTCGACAGTATGAGATATAATGTTACATGAGGTACTGGACCTTCATAAAGTATGAGAACAGTTGTGTACAGAACAAGTTGTATTATGCATACATCCAATGTGATATACTTCAAAGCAGACAGAGCCTGCCGGCGGATACCTCAATGCTCAAGGTGCCAGTCAGCAGGGTCGGCTGAAGTTTACAGTAAATACATAGTATACATTACTCGTGACAGTTTGCTCAACATGTTTCGCCTTCTTGGTGAAAGCTTCGTCTGGAGCTTAATAAATGCTTTGTCTGTATAGAAACATAAGTAATTTTAAGGAGACAAAATGTATTATTTAATACATATTCCATAAATGAGAATAATGCATTATATGTAACATACAGTGTCAATGTAGAAGGAAACAGATTTAACACATATGGTATTACTGTTCTAGCCAGCAGGGGGGGGGGGGGGGCTGGTGGGAAGGCAAGAGGACAGCCATTGGGACACATGTGGGGACACACACCGTATAAAATGGGTAACACTATATTTTAGGCGTCAGTATATATAAATAGTAGAGAAAACATATCTATGTAGGATATGAAAATACCTGTACAATGTATATTCTGAACTCTTTTGGTACTATAACGAGGAGGACTAAGAGACGGTCACTGAGCTCATAAATGGGGGAGCCGATATTCACAAGGAGTATAAATACAAACGCTCCTGTATGTTTGTATCTGGGTTAGATATAGAGAGTGCACTAGTTATAATATGTCAATCCATTATCAGTAGGGGATAGCCACACCCGGTGCATGTTGATACACGAATAGATAAAAGTAAAATTGTTTGTATATAGAAAAGAAACCCATTGATCCAAAAAAGGAAGAAGGGGGGGGGGGAAAGAGAAAGATGCATGGACATATACCAGTCAGGGGCAGGGAGCTTATACTTTGTGTTTTCAAACGACGTCGCCACCCCGGCCGCACCCCCCGGAAATGACGATGCGGCGTAGGCGGAAATGACTCCGCTGCAGCCACTCGTAAAGCTCCTGAGAGGGTAGGTCAGACTCTCAGAGCTGACAAGCTCCGGAAAGTCTGATCTGGTGCCACAGGAAACGGCGCTCCGATGAGCGGAAGTCCACATGTATCACCGGATTGGCTAAAACCTCTAGCGTCCCACAGCGCCCCCGAAGGTTACTAGCATGGCACACTTAAATACAAAACATCTGCAAACACATGATAACAGAAATACATTGATCTGAATAATGATTACAGAAAAAAATACATAGTTAATATCAGTAGTTTACAAAGAATAATAAGAACAAGGAGAACCAAGAATATAATGATATATTATATTCTGAAAAAGAGAAAAAAAAAAACAACAAAAGAGAAAATATGTTAATAAGGAAAAAAATATATATTAATGATGGTATATCTAGCACCCAGGCAACTTGGTGCTTAAAAAATGGAAGGACTAGAGCCGTTGCGCCCAAAATTGAGGACACTACCCTCAGTAGCTTTTGAACATATGAAGGACTGAATTTGAAAATTATAATTCTCCAGAACAAAATCCCAAAACCATCGAGGGGGCATAGAGTCAGCACATGGACGTTCATTGGGCTTCATATGGTACGATATTAATTCCTCTAATGGTTATCAAAGGGCAAATAGGGGTAAAGTGGGGGTAAGAGACAAGGAGGGAGGGGGAGGGAAGGGGAAAAGGGATGGAAAGATGATCACGCCAAGCAAGCAGACATCCGTCCTACCCTCCACAGATAACACACAGTAAAGAAGGCAGAAAAAGGTTTTGTCTTAAATCATTAAGAAATGCACGATTTATAAAAATGATTTGTAAGATTGGGTTTCGTTCAAACCCGGTCTGCAGGTGGCATTAAGACGTTCAATCCAGATGGTTTCCCTCTGGAGGATTCTTTTGTCCCAGTTGCCCCCTCGTGGGTCCTGGGGAATCACATCCAGGACATAAAAACGTGCTTTTTTTGGGTTGAATCTGTGGTAGAGGTCTAGGTGCCTGCTCACGGGCGTGACCATCTTTCCTCCCTCTGATATATATATATGGTCATTTATCCTCTGACGGAGCTCTCTAATTGTTTTCCCAACATAAAACATGCCACATGTACAGTGCATGAGATACACCAATCCACGAGTGTCGCAGTTAGCGCGAAAAGTAGGGGAAAAATCTTCCCCATTGGGTAGAACAAAATGGGAACCCTCCTCAACCCATGGACACATGGCACAACCACGGCATTTATACGTACCCCTATTAGTTGTTTTAGGATTTTTTATGGGTTGGTAGTGGCTAGCTGTTAATTGATCTCGTAATGATCTAGTACGTTTAAATACAATTTGTGGGTATTGCCCCACATATTTGCTCATAATTGGATCATGACTGAGTAGATGCCAGTGTCGTCCAAGGATGTTTCGGAGTACATTCTGGTGGCTTGAGAACTTAGTTATGAGTTTCACCGTGGGTTGTGTATCTCGGTCTTTAACTCTTAATATTAGGCTATTCCGATCTTGTGAGAAAGCTCTATTGAATGCTGTGCGCAAAAGGCGTTTACTGTAGCCACGGGCTTTTAGGCGTTCACGTAGTGAATTGGCTTGGATTTTGAAATCTCTGTCGGTTGTGCAATTACGCCGAAGGCGTGCGTATTGGGCATAAGGAATACTGCGTATTAGTGCCGCTGGATGGGCACTTGACGCATGCAATATTACATTACCAGATGTTGGTTTGCGGTAGAGGTTCGTGGTCAGTTGGCCATTTTCATGCTTCAATACCGTTAGGTCAAGGAAATTAACTTTTGAAATGTCTACAGTACATGTGAATTTTAGATTGAAATTATTAATGTTTAAAGCCTGAACAAAATCATCAAATAACTGTCTGGAGCCTGTCCAAACTACAAACACATCGTCTATGTAACGATACCAAACCGCCACATGTGTAAAAAACTTTGATAGAGTCTCATCTGATGTAATGTGTCGCTCCCACCCCCCCAGGTACAAGTTGGCGTAGGCCGGGGCACAACAGGTGCCCATGGCCACGCCTTGCACCTGGAGGTAGTGGGACCCATTGAAAGTAAACCAGTTGTGCTGCAGGATGAACAGGAGTAATTCCAAAAGGAATTCACAGAAAGGCCATGTATGGTGGTTTTGTTCATAGAGGAAGGTACGTACTATCCGACGCCCTGCTCGTGAGGGATGCTCGAGTAGAGAGCCTCTACATCCAAGGTCACGAGCAAGGCGTCGGGAGGAACGACCATATCCTCAATCATTTTTAGAAATTCAAGTGTATCCTTGACATAGGACGGTAAACTAACAACATGGGGTAATAAAAAGAAGTCTATCAGACGGCTCGCATTTTCTGTTAGGCTTCCAATGCCTGATATAATAGGCCTTCCTGGGGGCGTTGTCAAATTTTTATGGGTTTTAGGGAGGGAATAAAATGTAGCTTGTCTAGGGAACTTATTGTTCAAATAATCGTAACAATCCTTGTCAATTAGAGCTGATTGATAGGCACACCCAGTTATGTCCAAGTATTGAGCCTGATACCTCTTTGTGGCTGTTCAAATGAAAATTTGAGGTTTGTGCCTGTGATGCCGAGAAGTGAGAGTCCAGGGTAGTTTGTCTCTGTGTACCTACATAAGGTGTAGTAGTTGAAAGTGTACTGGTCAGCGGGGCGAGTGAACTTGCTCCTAGGGATGGGGTGTGAGGGTTGGGTGGTCCAACAGGTGAAGGAGTGACGGGGTTAGTAGTGGATGGCTCTAGCATTTGTATAGCTTGGAGGGCCAAACCACCAAGATATGGGTCCTGGGTGTCCAGGGCCTCATGTGTTGTGATATTATTTGATTTAGATGTGGGTCCAACAGGACCAGACCCAGATATGGGGGGCTGGAACTTGGACCCTTCATCTGGTCGTTTTTTAGAGCGTGGTGTGTACGTGCCATTTTCTTGTGGACCACGCTTTCGTGTGGTTGGGTCAGTTTTGGGTCTTGTATCCTGATTAGATCTTGCCGATACTAACCCCGTCACTCCTTCACCTGTTGGACCACCCAACCCTCACACCCCATCCCTAGGAGCAAGTTCACTCGCCCCGCTGACCAGTACACTTTCAACTACTACACCTTATGTAGGTACACAGAGACAAACTACCCTGGACTCTCACTTCTCGGCATCACAGGCACAAACCTCAAATTTTCATTTGAACACGACACTCAATCTACCCACTTAAAATTCTCTATCATTAACCTCACTCCCTATCAACTATCCTCACAAGAGGTGGAAGTGCTAGAACTGGGCCTCACTTTCTGTCCATCAGCTTCGTTGGACAAATATGACACAATAAAAGACATTTATATGTTTGCTAGGAACCTAACGTACAAACATATTTATGATCCTGAACGTAAACGAACTGCACAAGACAAAGAAATCTCTGAAAAAATAAAAAACTATACAATGCAAGAATTCCGTGCCCTACGGGACCTAATCCTGCTACTGGAGGAAGGGGATCCCTCGGAATCCCAATCCTCCAGCCAACCTCCACCTAGTACCTCTCATAACGAAAGACAAATTCCTTTTAAACCAAAATCAAATAGTTTTCCAGACTTAACCACAAATCCAAGTATATGGGCCTTTTTAACATCGGTTATAGGAGAAATAAAAAACTGTGAACTCCCACCCACACAAAACAATTTATCCAAGCAACAAATACAAACAATAAATAGATTGAAAAACCACACGGATCTTGTTATCAAGCCCTCGGATAAGGGTGGTAATCTAGTACTAATGACCCAAGAAGGGTATGAAAAAATGTGCACAGATATTCTTACAAACAAGAACTGGTACAAAAAGATCTCCCTGTCAGCCACAAAGAGGTATCAGGCTCAATACTTGGACATAATTGGGTGTGCCTATCAATCAGCTCTAATTGACAAGGATTGTTACGATTATTGAACAATAAGTTCCCTAGACAAGCTACATTTTATTCCCTCCCTAAAACCCATAAAAATTTGACAACGCCCCCAGGAAGGCCTATTATATCAGGCATTGGAAGCCTAACAGAAAATGCGAGCCGTCTGATAGACTTCTTTTTATTACCCCATGTTGTTAGTTTACCGTCCTATGTCAAGGATAAACTTGAATTTCTAAAAATGATTGAGGATATGGTCGTTCCTCCCGACGCCTTGCTCGTGACCTTGGATGTAGAGGCTCTCTACTCGAGCATCCCTCACGAGCAGGGCGTCGGGATAGTACGTACCTTCCTCTATGAACAAAACCACCATACATGGCCTTTCTGTGAATTCCTTTTGGAATTACTCCTGTTCATCCTGCAGCACAACTGGTTTACTTTCAATGGGTCCCACTACCTCCAGGTGCAAGGCGTGGCCATGGGCACCTGTTGTGCCCCGGCCTACGCCAACTTGTACCTGGGGGGGTGGGAGCGACACATTACATAAGATGAGACTCTATCAAAGTTTTTTACACATGTGGCGGTTTGGTATCGTTACATAGACGATGTGTTTGTAGTTTGGACAGGCTCCAGACAGTTATTTGATGATTTTGTTCAGGCTTTAAACATTAATAATTTCAATCTAAAATTCACATGTACTGTAGACATTTCAAAAGTTAATTTCCTTGACCTAACGGTATTGAAGCATGAAAATGGCCAACTGACCACGAACCTCTACCGCAAACCAACATCTGGTAATGTAATATTGCATGCGTCAAGTGCCCATCCAGCGGCACTAATACGCAGTATTCCTTATGCCCAATACGCACGCCTTCGGCGTAATTGCACAACCGACAGAGATTTCAAAATCCAAGCCAATTCACTACGTGAACGCCTAAAAGCCCGTGGCTACAGTAAACGCCTTTTGCGCACAGCATTCAATAGAGCTTTCTCACAAGATCGGAATAGCCTAATATTTAGAGTAAAAGACCGAGATACACAACCCACGGTGAAACTCATAACTAAGTTCTCAAGCCACCAGAATGTACTCCGAAACATCCTTGGACGACACTGGCATCTACTCAGTCATGATCCAATTATGAGCAAATATGTGGGGCAATACCCACAAATTGTATTTAAACGTACTAGATCATTACGAGATCAATTAACAGCTAGCCACTACCAACCCATAAAAAATCCTAAAACAACTAATAGGGGTACGTATAAATGCCGTGGTTGTGCCATGTGTCCATGGGTTGAGGAGGGTTCCCATTTTGTTCTACCCAATGGGGAAGATTTTTCCCCTACTTTTCGCGCTAACTGCGACACTCGTGGATGGGTGTATCTCATGCACTGTACATGTGGCATGTTTTATGTTGGGAAAACAATTAGAGAGCTCCGTCAGAGGATAAATGACCATATATATATATCAGAGGGAGGAAAGATGGTCACGCCCGTGAGCAGGCACCTAGACCTCTACCACAGATTCAACCCAAAAAAAGCACGTTTTTATGTCCTGGATGTGATTCCCCAGGACCCACGAGGGGGCAACTGGGACAAAAGAATCCTCCAGAGGGAAACCATCTGGATTGAACGTCTTAATGCCACCTGCAGACTGGGTTTGAACGAAACACAATCTTACAAATCATTTTTATAAATCGTGCATTTCTTAATGATTTAAGACAAAACCTTTTTCTGCCTTCTTTACTGTGTGTTATCTGTGGAGGGTAGGACGGATGTCTGCTTGCTTGGCGTGATCATCTTTCCATCCCTTTTCCCCTTCCCTCCCCCTCCCTCCTTGTCTCTTACCCCCACTTTACCCCTATTTGCCCTTTGATAACCATTAGAGGAATTAATATCGTACCATATGAAGCCCAATGAACGTCCATGTGCTGACTCTATGCCCCCTCGATGGTTTTGGGATTTTGTTCTGGAGAATTATAATTTTCAAATTCAGTCCTTCATATGTTCAAAAGCTACTGAGGGTAGTGTCCTCAATTTTGGGCGCAACGGCTCTAGTCCTTCCATTTTTTAAGCACCAAGTTGCCTGGGTGCTAGATATACCATCATTAATATATTTTTTTTTTCCTTATTAACATATTTTCTCTTTTGTTGTTTTTTTTTTTTCTCTTTTTCAGAATATAATATATCATTATATTCTTGGTTCTCCTTGTTCTTATTATTCTTTGTAAACTACTGATATTAACTATGTATTTTTTTCTGTAATCATTATTCAGATCAATGTATTTCTGTTATCATGTGTTTGCAGATGTTTTGTATTTAAGTGTGCCATGCTAGTAACCTTCGGGGGCGCTGTGGGACGCTAGAGGTTTTAGCCAATCCGGTGATACATGTGCGGCCTGGTAAGCCACAGTGGACTTCCGCTCCTCGGAGCGCCGTTTCCTGTGGCACCAGATCAGACTTTCCGGAGCTTGTCAGCTCTGAGAGTCTGACCTACCCTCTCGGAGCTTTACGAGTGGCTGCAGCGGAGTCATTTCCGCCTACGCCGCATCGTCATTTCCGGGGGGTTCGGCCGGGGTGGCGACGTCGTTTGACGAACCGCCCGGGACCCACGCCATAAAAGGGCGCCATACAAGCGTCCGAGTATGGCGGCGGTTCCCCATCCGGGGAGGACATCTATGACGGAATATAGCTCAACAGGGTAAGCCGATAAAATTATATCTTTGCTATCTCCTGGATTATGCACACCGCTTTACTTACAACTTTGTTTTCAATCCTTTCTCAATCCAATAGTGTCTGCCACTTACAAGGCAGGTCTAATTATCCTTATCTAAACAAAGTATTCCGCAGGACCGGTGAGCATGTTCAACCATTAGAGCCCCAATACACTCGCATGCAATTATTGGTGATTTTTAAATTGTCTTGAAACATGCATGGACTACCACCGATGGGCTTATTGAGACAAGTGTGGTACCAAAAATTAATCTTTTTAATCTATTATACACTTAAGGCCGAGTAATGATGTACCTCACATGTGGGAATTAAGTACCTTATGTTTTGTCTGTATGGAAATCTAGGACCATACAAGTGTTTTATGCCTGGGTAATTACCGTCTTAGAACTCTTCTCATAAAAATCTTTAAATACTGTGGCACATGAAAACACAAAGTATAAGCTCCCTGCCCCTGACTGGTATATGTCCATGCATCTTTCTCTTCCCCCCCCCCCCCCCTTCTTCCTTTTTTGGATCAATGGGTTTCTTTTCTATATACAAACAATTTTACTTTTATCTATTCGTGTATCAACATGCACCGGGTGTGGCTATCCCCTACTGATAATGGATTGACATATTATAACTAGTGCACTCTCTATATCTAACCCAGATACAAACATACAGGAGCGTTTGTATTTATACTCCTTGTGAATATCGGCTCCCCCATTTATGAGCTCAGTGACCGTCTCTTAGTCCTCCTCGTTATAGTACCAAAAGAGTTCAGAATATACATTGTACAGGTATGTTCATATCCTACATAGATATGTTTTCTCTACTATTTATATATACTGACGCCTAAAATATAGTGTTACCCATTTTATACGGTGTGTGTCCCCACATGTGTCCCAATGGCTGTCCTCTTGCCTTCCCACCAGCCACCTCCCCCCCCTGCTGGCTAGAACAGTAATACCATATGTGTTAAATCTGTTTCCTTCTACATTGACACTGTATGTTACATATAATGCATTATTCTCATTTATGGAATATGTATTAAATAATACATTTTGTCTCCTTAAAATTACTTATGTTTCTATACAGACAAAGCATTTATTAAGCTCCAGACGAAGCTTTCACCAAGAAGGCGAAACATGTTGAGCAAACTGTCACGAGTAATGTATACTATGTATTTACTGTAAACTTCAGCCGACCCTGCTGACTGGCACCTTGAGCATTGAGGTATCCGCCGGCAGGCTCTGTCTGCTTTGAAGTATATCACATTGGATGTATGCATAATACAACTTGTTCTGTACACAACTGTTCTCATACTATATGAAGGTCCAGTACCTCATGTAACATTATATCTCATACTGTCGACCGTTTTTTGGTCCTATGTTCAATGTAGATCTTTTTCATCTGCTTGTATCACTAGACGTTTTTAAAGTGTTTGTTTAATAAAAAGCAATTTTATGAAAATTTAGTGCCCGAAATCCTTGTCTCCCAACCTTTCCATATCCAATGATTTAATGTAGGATAGGGGCATCTTCAGGTGATATATATAATGACCCAGACTGCTGCTGTCTGGTGAGTCATGTGTTTTTGGAAATTTTGACATTGAGGTGGAAGCACCAGCCATTTGGGATAATGGCAAGCAGCAATACTATAATGGAATAACTAACTAATATCAATTTGATATATGCCTATATAAGTACATTATCATGATATGGAAGGATTGAAGACACCCCTCGCAATAATATTTTTCAATTAATTATCCCTTCTTGGGTCACTGGCTCTTTTTCATCTAAAGCCGTTTATTAGGTTCTTGGTTGTTTCTTCCCTTTTTTTTTTGTTCTTCTTTGTTTCTTCCCCCTCTTCTCTGGATTTGTTTGGCAACACCAAATATATAAATATACGGGCTATAGGTAATTGATGCGCAAATTGAATAAGAGACAATACCTAGGACATCATGGAGTTTGTGGGCAATGCTTGGACAGGTCTCATGAGCGAGATCGAGTCCTCATGCAATATCCCAGCCAAAGATGATATTAGCCTAAATCAATATATAGGCACAGTCAAAAAATTAATTAAAAGAAAGTAAAACCTATACTGGCACATAGAGTTCTTTATAAAATATATTCAAGCGAATGTATGCCCTATGGGCTTACGTATCCATCTTTTCCCGTCATTTGATAATGTATCAAATGAATTTAAGACACTTTGGGAGCGCATCCTAACAAAATGTAGTACAGACCTATGTCAGCTATTGGTGTCCCAGTATAGACTTGACCTGGCCACTTTAGATGCAGAACTATCCTCCTTATATACTAAACATGAAGGCCTAAAAAACATACACAGTATGAATCTAGGTGGAAAGAGGTAAAGGACTATGGAATCAAATTAAATAAAGAGATTATATGTAAAAAACAAACCAAATTTCTTAAAGACAAAATGGCATTCACAGAGGGATATGCGTATCGATGGCCAGGACCTAATGGTCCTAGACGATCTCGCTATCCACGTGGCCCTCGTGGCCATCCATCTAATTCAGGACATAAAGAAACCGATTGGGAATCGGATTCATCTTCAATTTCCATGCAATCTGACCGATCTAAAGTATCGGCAAGATCTAATCAGGATACAAGACCCAAAACTGACCCAACCACACGAAAGCGTGGTCCACAAGAAAATGGCACGTACACACCACGCTCTAAAAAACGACCAGATGAAGGGTCCAAGTTCCAGCCCCCCATATCTGGGTCTGGTCCTGTTGGACCCACATCTAAATCAAATAATATCACAACACATGAGGCCCTGGACACCCAGGACCCATATCTTGGTGGTTTGGCTCTCCAAGCTATACAAATGCTAGAGCCATCCACTACTAACCCCGTCACTCCTTCACCTGTTGGACCACCCAACCCTCACACCCCATCCCTAGGAGCAAGTTCACTCGCCTCGCTGACCAGTACACTTTCAACTACTACACCTTATGTAGGTACACAGAGACAAACTACCCTGGACTCTCACTTCTCGGCATCACAGGCACAAACCTCAAATTTTCATTTGAACACGACACTCAATCTACCCACTTAAAATTCTCTATCATTAACCTCACTCCCTATCAACTATCCTCACAAGAGGTGGAAGTGCTAGAACTGGGCCTCACTTTCTGTCCATCAGCTTCGTTGGACAAATATGACACAATAAAAGACATTTATATGTTTGCTAGGAACCTAACGTACAAACATATTTATGATCCTGAACGTAAACGAACTGCACAAGACAAAGAAATCTCTGAAAAAATAAAAAACTATACAATGCAAGAATTCCGTGCCCTACGGGACCTAATCCTGCTACTGGAGGAAGGGGATCCCTCGGAATCCCAATCCTCCAGCCAACCTCCACCTAGTACCTCTCATAACGAAAGACAAATTCCTTTTAAACCAAAATCAAATAGTTTTCCAGACTTAACCACAAATCCAAGTATATGGGCCTTTTTAACATCGGTTATAGGAGAAATAAAAAACTGTGAACTCCCACCCACACAAAACAATTTATCCAAGCAACAAATACAAACACTAAATAGATTGAAAAACCACACGGATCTTGTTATCAAGCCCTCGGATAAGGGTGGTAATCTAGTACTAATGACCCAAGAAGGGTATGAAAAAATGTGCACAGATATTCTTACAAACAAGAACTGGTACAAAAAGATCTCCCTGTCAGCCACAAAGAGGTATCAGGCTCAATACTTGGACATAATTGGGTGTGCCTATCAATCAGCTCTAATTGACAAGGATTGTTACGATTATTTGAACAATAAGTTCCCTAGACAAGCTACATTTTATTCCCTCCCTAAAACCCATAAAAATTTGACAACGCCCCCAGGAAGGCCTATTATATCAGGCATTGGAAGCCTAACAGAAAATGCAAGCCGTCTGATAGACTTCTTTTTATTACCCCATGTTGTTAGTTTACCGTCCTATGTCAAGGATACACTTGAATTTCTAAAAATGATTGAGGATATGGTCGTTCCTCCCGACGCCTTGCTCGTGACCTTGGATGTAGAGGCTCTCTACTCGAGCATCCCTCACGAGCAGGGCGTCGAGATAGTACGTACCTTCCTCTATGAACAAAACCACCATACATGGCCTTTCTGTGAATTCCTTTTGGAATTACTCCTGTTCATCCTGCAGCACAACTGGTTTACTTTCAATGGGTCCCACTACCTCCAGGTGCAAGGCGTGGCCATGGGCACCTGTTGTGCCCCGGCCTACGCCAACTTGTACCTGGGGGGGTGGGAGCGACACATTACATCAGATGAGACTCTATCAAAGTTTTTTACACATGTGGCGGTTTGGTATCGTTACATAGACGATGTGTTTGTAGTTTGGACAGGCTCCAGACAGTTATTTGATGATTTTGTTCAGGCTTTAAACATTAATAATTTCAATCTAAAATTCACATGTACTGTAGACATTTCAAAAGTTAATTTCCTTGACCTAACGGTATTGAAGCATGAAAATGGCCAACTGACCACGAACCTCTACCGCAAACCAACATCTGGTAATGTAATATTGCATGCGTCTAGTGCCCATCCAGCGGCACTAATACGCAGTATTCCTTATGCCCAATACGCACGCCTTTGGCGTAATTGCACAACCGACAGAGATTTCAAAATCCAAGCCAATTCACTACGTGAACGCCTAAAAGCCCGTGGCTACAGTAAATGCCTTTTGCGCACAGCATTCAATAGAGCTTTCTCACAAGATCGGAATAGCCTAATATTAAGAGTTAAAGACCGAGATACACAACCCACGGTGAAACTCATAACTAAGTTCTCAAGCCACCAGAATGTACTCCAAAACATCCTTGGACGACACTGGCATCTACTCAGTCATGATCCAATTATGAGCAAATATGTGGGGCAATACACACAAATTGTATTTAAACGTACTAGATCATTACGAGATCAATTAACAGCTAGCCACTACCAACCCATAAAAAATCCTAAAACAACTAATAGGGGTACGTATAAATGCCGTGGTTGTGCCATGTGTCCATGGGTTGAGGAGGGTTCCCATTTTGTTCTACCCAATGGGGAAGATTTTTCCCCTACTTTTCGCGCTAACTGCGACACTCGTGGATTGGTGTATCTCATGCACTGTACATGTGGCATGTTTTATGTTGGGAAAACAATTAGAGAGCTCCGTCAGAGGATAAATGACCATATATATATATATCAGAGGGAGGAAAGATGGTCACGCCCGTGAGCAGGCACCTAGACCTCTACCACAGATTCAACCCAAAAAAAGCACGTTTTTATGTCCTGGATGTGATTCCCCAGGACCCACGAGGGGGCAACTGGGACAAAAGAATCCTCCAGAGGGAAACCATCTGGATTGAACGTCTTAATGCCACCTGCAGACCGGGTTTGAACGAAACCCAATCTTACAAATCATTTTTATAAATCGTGCATTTCTTAATGATTTAAGACAAAACCTTTTTCTGCCTTCTTTACTGTGTGTTATCTGTGGAGGGTAGGACGGATGTCTGCTTGCTTGGCGTGATCATCTTTCCATCCCTTTTCCCCTTCCCTCCCGCTCCCTCCTTGTCTCTTACCCCCACTTTACCCCTATTTGCCCTTTGATAACCATTAGAGGAATTAATATCGTACCATATGAAGCCCAATGAACGTCCATGTGCTGACTCTATGCCCCCTCGATGGTTTTGGGATTTTGTTCTGGAGAATTATAATTTTCAAATTCAGTCCTTCATATGTTCAAAAGCTACTGAGGGTAGTGTCCTCAATTTTGGGCGCAACGGCTCTAGTCCTTCCATTTTTTAAGCACCAAGTTGCCTGGGTGCTAGATATACCATCATTAATATATTTTTTTTTTCCTTATTAACATATTTTCTCTTTTGTTGTTTTTTTTTTTTCTCTTTTTCAGAATATAATATATCATTATATTCTTGGTTCTCCTTGTTCTTATTATTCTTTGTAAACTACTGATATTAACTATGTATTTTTTTCTGTAATCATTATTCAGATCAATGTATTTCTGTTATCATGTGTTTGCAGATGTTTTGTATTTAAGTGTGCCATGCTAGTAACCTTCGGGGGCGCTGTGGGACGCTAGAGGTTTTAGCCAATCCGGTGATACATGTGCGGCCTGGTAAGCCACAGTGGACTTCCGCTCCTCGGAGCGCCGTTTCCTGTGGCACCAGATCAGACTTTCCGGAGCTTGTCAGCTCTTAGAGTCTGACCTACCCTCTCGGAGCTTTACAAGTGGCTGCAGCGGAGTCATTTCTGCCTACGCCGCATCGTCATTTCCGGGGGGTGCGGCCGGGGTGGCGACATCGTTTGACGAACCGCCCGGGACCCACGCCATAAAAGGGCGCCATACAAGCGTCCGAGTATGGCGGCGGTTCCCCATCCGGGGAGGACATCTATGACGGAATATAGCTCAACAGGGTAAGCCGATAAACTTATATCTTTGCTATCTCCTGGATTATGCACACCGCTTTACTTACAACTTTGTTTTCAATCCTTTCTCAATCCAATAGTGTCTGCCACTTACAAGGCAGGTCTAATTATCCTTATCTAAACAAAGTATTCCGCAGGACCGGTGAGCATGTTCAACCATTAGAGCCCCCAATACACTCGCATGCAATTATTGGTGATTTTTAAATTGTCTTGAAACATGCATGGACTACCACCGATGGGCTTATTGAGACAAGTGTGGTACCAAAAATTAATCTTTTTAATCTATTATACACTTAAGGCCGAGTAATGATGTACCTCACATGTGGGAATTAAGTACCTTATGTTTTGTCTGTATGGAAATCTAGGACCATACAAGTGTTTTATGCCTGGGTAATTACCGTCTTAGAACTCTTCTCATAAAAATCTTTAAATACTGTGGCACATGAAAACACAAAGTATAAGCTCCCTGCCCCTGACTGGTATATGTCCATGCATCTTTCTCTTTCCCCCCCCCCCCCCTTCTTCCTTTTTTGGATCAATGGGTTTCTTTTCTATATACAAACAATTTTACTTTTATCTATTCGTGTATCAACATGCACCGGGTGTGGCTATCCCCTACTGATAATGGATTGACATATTATAACTAGTGCACTCTCTATATCTAACCCAGATACAAACATACAGGAGCATTTGTATTTATACTCCTTGTGAATATCGGCTCCCCCATTTATGAGCTCAGTGACCGTCTCTTAGTCCTCCTCGTTATAGTACCAAAAGAGTTCAGAAGATACATTGTACAGGTATGTTCATATCCTACATAGATATGTTTTCTCTACTATTTATATATACTGACGCCTAAAATATAGTGTTACCCATTTTATACGGTGTGTGTCCCCACATGTGTCCCAATGGCTGTCCTCTTGCCTTCCCACCAGCCCCCCCCCCCCTGCTGGCTAGAACAGTAATACCATATGTGTTAAATCTGTTTCCTTCTACATTGACACTGTATGTTACATATAATGCATTATTCTCATTTATGGAATATGTATTAAATAATACATTTTGTCTCCTTAAAATTACTTATGTTTCTATACAGACAAAGCATTTATTAAGCTCCAGACGAAGCTTTCACCAAGAAGGCGAAACATGTTGAGCAAACTGTCACGAGTAATGTATACTATGTATTTACTGTAAACTTCAGCCGACCCTGCTGACTGGCACCTTGAGCATTGAGGTATCCGCCGGCAGGCTCTGTCTGCTTTGAAGTATATCACATTGGATGTATGCATAATACAACTTGTTCTGTACACAACTGTTCTCATACTATATGAAGGTCCAGTACCTCATGTAACATTATATCTCATACTGTCGACCGTTTTTTGGTCCTATGTTCAATGTAGATCTTTTTCATCTGCTTGTATCACTAGACGTTTTTAAAGTGTTTGTTTAATAAAAAGCAATTTTATGAAAATTTAGTGCCCGAAATCCTTGTCTCCCAACCTTTCCATATCCAATGATTTAATGTAGGATAGGGGCATCTTCAGGTGATATATATAATGACCCAGACTGCTGCTGTCTGGTGAGTCATGTGTTTTTGGAAATTCCTTATAGGGGTGACATAATGCTGCTAATGTATGCTCTCTGTGTGAATCTGTGTCTGGCAAGCCCTGATTGGTGCTGTGCTGGTCACATGACTAAAAACAAGTTGATTATATATTTTAAAGACATGTTTTATAGCTCCCACTAAATATTTATTGGACATCAAATGTGCATTTTCTGTGTATTAACATGGTTTAGGCCGTTGTCATTTTGTTCAGATTATATCTTCATTCAAGGCTCTTTTTTACTTTACACAAATTAGCAGTTAAATTTGATATATTTAATACTAATTTATATTAAAACTTTTTGTGAATTTAATCAGCATACTTTATCCTGACCCCATAATGTTTAGCAACAGGTGATTATGGAGTAGAAGGGAGGGAGGCGAGTATCATATACCACTGTGTACACAGCCACATGTATGTATCTATAGTCACATGGCCAACACAGATAAGAAAAAGAAGGAACCTAAGGGATTAGAAGGGAACTGAAATATTACCATGCTCAGTAGAGGACACCATTTGTGCTACACAATCTCAGGCTGCAGTGAAGACACAGAAAACAGGAGGGACAGAACACACTAATCGGTGCTTGCAGTCATTTGCTGCAAGCATTGTCTAATGCTGGCTTTCCAGTAAGATTGTTAGACAGAAGCCAGTCTTTAGACCTTCTTCTGTTTAACAGACAACCGTACAAATGTACCAAAAGTCAGCTGGTTGCTGCTGAACCAGCCGACTTTAGGTATATATGTACTGGGCTTTAAAAAATGTGGTAGTACAACAGATAATTATCATATAATCATTGCTGCTGAGAATGGTTCTAACCCTGCCTGCCTAGCATTCATGCCACTGGCAATGACGATGACGAGAATTAAAGATTATTGTTAGAGTGGTGTATGTTCCTGCATCAGATTCAGATAACATTGCAGGCATAGCAAACTACATATTTGACTTTTCCTGTCTTGAAAACATACCATCCATAATAAATGCTTGCAAAAATATTACCTGAAAAAGTTCCCTTTTGTGATGGGTAAAATGATATAGAGCTCATGTGCTTTTTTAAAAAAAGTATTGGTAATGTACATTTTTTTTTTATGGGGACATGTTTGTGAGACTATGGGCCGGATTTAAAGAAACTGCAGCTTCAAACATCTATGACGTGTTTCAGTTTCGCCGCGTTCAAATCAATTAACTGGCGCTGCGGCGAATTGGCGAGTAAAACAGCAATAATGAATTCCGCCGTCAGCGGGATTCACTTACGATCGCGGCTTCGCCAATTCGCAAACGTATGTCTTCGTGCTTATAGCAGTTTCACATAGCGATGTGGGCTAGTGGATTAGTGCACACATCACATGTCTGTAATTCATCTCCCTCTGCTGTAGGTTCGAGGCTTACCATCTCCACCTACTTTTTTTATTTTCTTTTTTTGTTTATATTGCTAAAATGTAACGGATTACATCATATATATTGCTAAATAATGTTACACTCAGAAGCGCTTGCAAGCTTACACCATTTTAAGTGTTTTTTTGATCTTGTCTGTGTGTCGAATCGATCTTATGAAGGAAAGTACCAAAGGCAAGTGACCAAACCCCTACCCTACTTCAGGGCAAGATGAAACCTCACAATTTTACCATGGTCTTCTTCCCACATTCCATACAATGTTTAGTTCTTTAGCTATATGTGCTTTTTAGCCTTAACACACTCCATTTTTTCCACCATACAGCTTTATTCTGCACAATAGCTAAGTGCTTTGCAACTTCACTGCAGTTCACAACGTCATGGGTTCAAATCACATCACTACACTTGGGATCTCTTTTCACTCTCATTTTTTTAAACAGTTTTTTTAAACTATCTTGAATTTGGGGGGGGAGGGGGGTGTCCTACCCAAATTTCAAGCACATCAATGGAAACAACACAATTTTGATTTTATGAGTGTGGTCCTAGTTTTATCGAGATGCAATTCTTTACATATTTACCATGGTTCTTACAATTTCTTGACCAATAAACATAGGTGTCTGATATTGGACTCTCTCCATATTTCAACAACACAGACCCTCATAGTCCAACACTACATTTGCCTCACACCTCAACACAACACTGTCACATCCCTACTCTACATTACAACCCCTCACATCACCAGTACAAGCAGCATGCAAAGTGCAAAACTCCGGCCTTGGCAGCTTAATGGGCCATACACTAACAATTTGTCTAGACTTTTTCCTGTAGACTTAACCAAACCATATAATAGAAGCTCAAACCTCAACACTTTCAATTTGGATGCAATCAGGCAGGCCCTTGCACTACATAGAAAATGTCAATCTGAAGGATAAAGTCTTCTCTAAATCTTACAGTGTGGATGGCCCTTTTGTCTGTAGGCACCCACACAAAACAAAAAAACACATGTTCAATTCTAATGTATTTATTTATTTGAGAATGACAGCAGAAGGAGGGATGCAGCAAAAGAATATTGTCACTCTCCAGTCCGTGTGCCTTTACAGCGCCAGACCACGATCTTTGCTCCATGGCTACGGGATTCTGATGTCTTCCACAACTTCCGGCAGAGTTCAGAATCCATTCTGCACCTCTACCAGCTCATAGGGGACAGGCATGGCAAGGTTGCTGGGCAGCTTCCAAGCCACTTTCGAAGTTCCAGGGTGTTCATGTTGGTCATTGGCCATGTGCCTTACCAAATATCCACTGACCACAAAAGAAAATGAGTGGAGTCCATCAAGGTGGGTTTCTACCACCTACACCCGCAAGCAGTACCACTCCTGGAAAAATAAAACAAAGGATAAGACATTTCATAATGAAAATCACATCTTAATGCCTGTTTGCTTCATTCTGAACTTCATTTAATTTCGACATCACGAGTGAAATAACACATTTTATGCCAACTTACACAAACCAGAAATCATTAATGTAAACATTTGAATACACACCTGTGACGCCAGACAGCCCATCACCACAGGCTTCCCATGGTACGTGCCATGATTCCAAGATGTTGATGTTCTGGAAAATTACAACACCATAAGATACCAAGCAGCCGTTCATGTTATCAATAACTACACAGGTGGCATAGACACAAATAAACACCTGCCAGCTCTTCTCAGCCCTTTACACTATTCACAATACCAACATGTTTATGGTTAGAGGTGCATGTTTTTGCTCAAGTAACACAATTTTACCAATGTTGACTACACTTTATCTACAATGGCAAGTGTCATTGGCAGATGATAATCACCCTCTGTCTCCCTGTGAGTGGCACCTCTGCTAACTAGCTAATTAATACACATGCCCTATCTTGACCGGTTACAGTACTTACATGTAAAGTGGCTAGCAACCAGGGTATTCCGGGTGGCCATACCGGCAGCGGTGCTCCGCCGCCTGGGGGCCGCCGGCTGACGGACCTCTGGCTCCCTCTCCTCCGTCAGCTCCCAAGAATCATCCCGGGCAACGCACATGTTGTGCAACACGCAGCACGCCAGGATGATCTTGGAAGCCTTTGTAGGAGAGTACAGGAGTTCACCCCCAGGCCGGGCCAAGCAGAGAAACCGGGACTTGAGAAGACCTATGGTCAACTCAATGATACTCCGGCTTCTCCGCAAGGCCCTGTTGTAATTCCTCTCTGCTGGGCCCTGGGGGTACCTGATTGGAGCCATCAGCCACGTCAGCTGCGGGTAACCAGCATCCCCTGAAAAATAAGAAAAATATACATTAGTTATTCATATCATGTGACTTTAGATGACTCCTCAAAATGGGAGACAATTAGGCATTTTACTAAACAACCTGCTCGTCTGTTTGCAAAAAATCATATGAAACATCTCAACTCTGTCTAACTGCCTAAATCACTAATACAAATGGGAAAAAGGACACACAAAGTGGTGGGTTTCTCTTGCAAGTTCCAACTTGGCCCCTATTTTGTTCCTATTACATTAGCCTAGGTCTTACTTCTGGAATATATCTGCAACTAGAGTGAGGAAACCAATATTGACTCACTTATGCAAAGTACTTTGGGGATATGGCAATACCATTGGAATCATTTGTCGGTTTTCTTTGGGTGGCTAGAGGACACCATTTACACATTGGTTAACCACCTTCATTGGACTCAAAGACAACTTTGCAAATCTTTCTTTTGTGAGCTGCTAAGCTGCTGATCTGGTTGTGTGTGAACAGCCTGACAACTCCTAACACATCCATTTTAGGTAGGCTTTGCTTAAATCAGGGTGTACACCGATGTAGCTTATTCCTATGTCTATGTAATCTTACAGTTTATGTTGTTAAGACAAAATACTTTACCAATAAGCCACCCTTCGGGCATTTGTCCACTTTCAAACACCTCGTACAGAGTACTTGTTCTTAACATACTGGAATCATGGCACGACCCTGGGTGACCAGTGTTGACACTCATGATGCGCTGTTTGGCGTCACACACTAATTGGACGTTCACGGAGTGGTACTGCTTGCGGTTCCGGTATTCACTTTCGTGGCTCCTTGGGGGCCTAATGGCTATGTGGGTGCCATCGATTGCCCCTAGGATTTGCGGCATGTGTGCCCGCCGGTAGAAACCCAACTTGACTTCATTCCACTCATTTTCATTCTGTGGCCAGTGGATAAAATTGGGCACTATATCCACTATGGCATTAATGACCAACATGAACACCCTTGAAACTGTGGGCTGGCTAATGCCCATGATACTTCCCGAAGTGGCTTGGAAGCTGCCACGCCCTAAAATATACAAAGTGGCCAGCAATCTGGCCATGCCGGGCACCGCATGGCCGCGCTGTGTGTCCGGGTCAATTTTCTCTGCTATGAGCTGGTAGAGGTGTAGAATAGTTCCTCGCTCGAGCCGGAACTTCCTCCTGACATCAGAATCCCGCAGCTTGTCCAAATAGATCCTTGGAGCAAAAATGCGTGGCTGGCGAGGTAAGGGCACACGGACTGGAGGTGCTGCTGCTGGAGGTGCTGCTGCTGCTGCTGCTGCAGCTTCCCCACCTTCTGCTGCCTCCTGTGCCAGGGCCTCCTCAAACAAGGCACCAATAAATGCCAGCATTGCACCATCTAATGCGTCTGGGATATCGTCCTCCATTTTGAACGCGCAAATTCGCGAATGCGCAGATATATATAGAAACGGCCGCTAATTATCACACCTGTGAGCCAGCTATAAAAGGAGCACATGGCCAATATGGCTGCTGGATGTTATAGATCGATGTTTCTTATGTGCTAGCAAGACCCTGTGACCCACAACCTACATTATCTGGAGGTAAGACAATTGTATCTCTCTCTCCCAAAAAAAAGGAAGGAGACAATTTGTACTTATCTTGGGTGTGCTTAAGTTGTCTATGGTGAATCCCCTCCAACCCACAATAGCTTGGGAACCCCTCAAGTGTCTTTTAATCATTGGCAGTTGGCCCCATGTGCATGTGGTTTGGACATGTGTTTTCTCATGTTTGTTAAAGGTGTGCAGTCTAGATTTGGCATCTAAACCTGCCCCCTTACCTTCCCAGCTTCCAAAGACACCATTTTTGCTTTCCTGATAACTGTAATTTATTATGTGCACGTATGTAGGTCATGCGATTTCTCATGTATGTTTAATGTTTGCAGCCTCCTTTTGCCTATAAAGGATTACACCACCACCACCACCACCACTGTGTTTGTGCCATTAGGTAAGTGTTTGGAGGGCCTCGTGTGATTTGTACCCCTATGCGTTTTCTTATGTGTTTTTTTTTTCCATTTCTTTGCAGCCTCTTCTGCTCTTTGCCACCACCACCACCACCACCACCACCACCACTGTGTTTGTGCCATTAGGTAAGTGTTTGGAGGGCCTCGTGTGATTTGTACCCCTATGCGTTTTCTTATGTGTTTTTTTTTCCCATTTCTTTGCAGCCTCTTCTGCTCTTTGCCACCACCACCACCACCACCACCACTGTGTTTGTGCCATTAGGTAAGTGTTTGGAGGGCCTCGTGTGATTTGTACCCCTATGCGTTTTCTTATGTGTTTTTTTTTTCCATTTCTTTGCAGCCTCTTCTGCTCTTTGCCACCACCACCACCACCACCACCACCACCACCACTGTGTTTGTGCCATTAGGTAAGTGTTTGGAGGGCCTCGTGTGATTTGTACCCCTATGCGTTTTCTTATGTGTTTTTTTTTCCCATTTCTTTGCAGCCTCTTCTGCTCTTTGCCACCACCACCACCACCACCACCACCACCACCACCACTGTGTTTGTGCCATTAGGTAAGTGTTTGGAGGGCCTCGTGTGATTTGTACCCCTATGCGTTTTCTTATGTGTTTTTTTTTTCCATTTCTTTGCAGCCTCTTCTGCTCTTTGCCACGACCACCACCACCACCACCACCACCACTGTGTTTGTGCCATTAGGTAAGTGTTTGGAGGGCCTCGTGTGATTTGTACCCCTATGCGTTTTCTTATGTGTTTTTTTTTTCCATTTCTTTGCAGCCTCTTCTGCTCTTTGCCACCACCACCACCACCACCACCACCACCACCACTGTGTTTGTGCCATTAGGTAAGTGTTTGGAGGGCCTCGTGTGATTTGTACCCCTATGCGTTTTCTTATGTGTTTTTTTTTTCCATTTCTTTGCAGCCTCTTCTGCTCTTTGCCACCACCACCACCACCACCACCACCACCACCACTGTGTTTGTGCCATTAGGTAAGTGTTTGGAGGGCCTCGTGTGATTTGTACCCCTATGCGTTTTCTTATGTGTTTTTTTTTTACATTTCTTTGCAACCTCTTCTGCTTTTTTTGCCACCACCACCACCACCACCGTGTTTGTGCCATTAGGTAAGTGTTTGGAGGGCCTCGTGTGATTTGTACCCCTATGCGTTTTCTTATGTGTTTTTTTTTTACATTTCTTTGCAACCTCTTCTGCTTTTTTTGCCACCACCACCACCACCGTGTTTGTGCCATTAGGTAAGTGTTTGGAGGGCCTCGTGTGATTTGTACCCATATGCGTTTTCTTATGTGTTTTTTTTTTTCTTTTCTTTGCAGCCTCTTCTGCTCTTTGCCCACTACTACCACCACCACCACCACCAAGTCTGTTTGTGCCATTAGGTAAGTGTGTTCTGTAACTGTTCACTAATTATACTGTATATGAAGAGCAATCTGCAAATCCTGTTTTTTCTGTTTTCTCTTTTGTCATTTCAGATTTAGGAGTTTGGGGCTCTTTGCTGCTGCTGGACAGCCAGATTCTCTGCCCACCTCGTGCTCCCATGGCCCCACCCACTGGAAGGATGAGAAGGGGCAGGGTGGCCAGGGGGGCCAGGGGGGCCAGGGGGGGCAGGGGGGGCAGGGGGGGCAGGGTGGGCAGATCGTCTGGCTCTGGTGTGAGGGAGGCTCCAGCTGTATCCATGAGGGAGTCCACCATCCCCATCCCGGAGGAGGAAGCCGGGGGAGGTGTTAACACACCAAGTGGACAAGCTGGCTCTTCTGACAGTAGTCCTGGAGCGGGTCCGTCCACCAGAGTCAGCTTGTCCACATTACCCCGGCTTCCCCGTTTCACCCACAATCAGTGCTGTGCCCTGGTCCACGCCTATATGGCCAGATATCAGGCGATACATGGGACCAGGGCCGCGTCTTACTCAGTAACAGAGAAGAACAGATTGTGGGATGAAATCCGGGATGCTGTAAATGCACTGGGTGAAGCACCTCGCCACCGTGACAGTGTGCGGAAGAAGGTCAACGACATCTGTGGGTCCGTTCGGAAGAAGCTAATTGCATGGGCTGCGGAGGGTCTTTATGACCGTCAAGGTCGGCTGGATGAACGTGCACGAAGTTCTCTCTGGGATTATCAATTACCTTTCTTGAACATCATAGGACCCAATACCATCTTTCCCAGAGAGGACTTAGATTCGGATGCTTTGCACCGAGGTAGGATATTATCTTGGATGTCAATTGTGTGAGTTGTTTGGAAAAGATTAACTACTATCCTATGTGTGACATTAAGAGAATGTGATACTTGCCCTTCCAATTGTCCTTTTTTTGTTTTCCCCAACCTGCAATTTGTTCATCTGTAGCACGGATCTCAGCCCCTCCACAGCCCATGCAGCTTGGCGAACCAGACGGACTCACAGGTGTTGACATCAGTGCTGACCCTCCTCCTGGTAGGTCCAATATCATACTGTGCCAAACAATGTAGATGTTTTTTTTTTTCCAAGATAGCTCATATTGCTATGTCCTTTACAGAAGATCCGCAGCAGGGAACACACCCAGTGCAGCTAGGCCTGGAGGAAGGTGTTGGTATGTCTAGTCAAATAATGTTTTTTTGAATCTTATTAACCCCATTAACACACATGTTTTTTCTTAGGAAAGAGTGTTGCCTTTTAGATGTTTACCCTGCAAAACACAGTTGACAGCATTAATGGGTGCCGTCATTAGTAGGCAGACCAAGCCTTCTTAACCTTTGGGAGGGTTTAGCAAGTGTCCTATGAGCCCAGGAAAGCACTTTTGAATGTTTGGCCTCAATGCTTCATTCATGAAGCTAGGAGGGCAATCTGGCCATAATCATTACTGACTAAGGTTATGTACTAAACATGTTTTTTTTTTTTTGTTTTTAAAAGAACATCAGGCCCCTCTTGACGTTGCAGCTGGAGTTGGATCAGGAGCTGGCGACGATTCTGCATCCAGTGCTGTGGTATGTGATATAAGGGAACAAGGTGCACATGTAACATTTCAATGGTAGCATTGATTTTGGACTAGATGTGGCTTACATTGTGTGTGTTAAATTAGTGCTATGACATTCTGACGATGCACCAGCACAACAAGAGTTCTATCTTGAACATCAGGGAATTATGTTATAATTTGGTGTGCCACTAATGTTCCAAAAACATCCAGGATCTTTAAAGTCCGGCCCGTCTTTGATTTTCCAGGTCCAAATTCATGGGTATCATTTGGTTGGGTTGTCCTGTAGCCGATTGATGGCAAGATTTTAGACAACATACGTAGATGTATAAAGTCATTGGTGTAGTAACAGATTTACCAAAAGCATAAACAACCTACCACACCAGGGTTAATTGGGAACACCTTCATGTTGAATCTTTTTTGCCTTTGTCATATTAGTCACACCAATATAATATGTACCCATTATCAGAAGTGTTGCTAGCTTGGATAATCTTACAATGAACAAGTACTCATTAGAAGCACATCAAACTTTTCAACGTTCTGCTTGGGGTGTTAAGTTGTCAAACTAATCTGAAATATTTAGTCATGATGTTTGATAATGATTTGGTCTATTTCTTCTGCTTTCAGGTAGCCTTAGATGCAGAGGGATTGTCACCTACCCAACTTCGTCCATCTATGCTGGATGTAGCCGAGAGGCTGCTTGATGAGTATCAGGTCCAAAATGAGTTAAGGAGGCGTACTCAGCAATCTACTGAGGCAGTACGTCTGCTCGGGCTCATACAGGAATCTGTAGCAACAATGGTACAGGTTCACCAGGATATGTTACAGGTTCAACAGGATATGCGTAACAGCTTGGTAAGTTTAGCAGACCAGCATCAACGGGATCGGCAAAGTGTTGACACTCAGGTGCTGGCCACACGCCAATGCCTGTTTGGATCTGAAGATGCCCCATTGGCAGAGCCCTCCCAAACATCTCACTCACCTGCCACTGCAGGTTGTGGTAGTGGGAGGGTAATGCCAGTGTTGGCCACTTGTCAGGCAGCTGGGGATGGGACAATTCCTCCTGTAGCCACTCCTAGCACTTCACACTCCGTTCGGACTCCCACACCCCTCAATGAGCAATCCTCCTGCACAACCTCAATGCGCACTGGTTCCACAGTACCCCTTCCACCTGACTACATTCCCTCCACACCTTTATCACTTCACTCCTCCCCAGGCCGTTCTTCTTTTTTGTCACCAATGCGACATGTCGTTTGCCCCCGCACCGTGGACCACAACAAACAATCAACCACCACTCCCCACACATCTTCACAACCCTTGCACCACCAGCAGCATCAAATAGCCTTGGAGCAGCAACGATCCCATCTCATGGTAATGGCACACGTTGCCCAAATGCTTAGGCTGACCCCAGAGCAGATGACACTATTGGCCGAACATCTTCTGTCTGGGACATTTCCAACGTTCAACACCCTGCATCATCAGCAGCCTCAGACAGAAGATATGATCCTAATGGGCCACTTGAGCACAACTCTACAGTTAACCCCAGACCAGATGGAACTCTTGGCACACCATTTGATGGCAGGAAACTTAACAGTGCTCACCACACTGCTTCAGGCACGACCACCAACTTGATTTTTTGTTTTTTTGTTTAATTTGGTTTAGTTTTGTTAATGATTTACATTGGCCAATTTTTTGGGCCATTTTTTTTTTTAATTTGAGGGTGGCACAATATGATTTATTATAGTGCTTCTTTTGGGGATGAAATAAAATTTTATGCAAAATGATTAGTTTGTGTTTGCTCTTTGGTTTTTTAGGAGTGTTGGTGGCCAAGTAATGGCCCTGGTTAATGTAGGCATTTATACACACGTGCTTCTCTATCTCCAAACATATGATTTCATGTAAATTTAGATAACTCAATGTTCACATAACGACCCAAGAAAAGGTCTCCCTTCAAATGTAGCTTCAAAACAAGTCTCAAGGCTAACATAAACCAAAGCCAACATACTAACAATTACAGACCACACCACTCAAGTAAACAAATACAACACAAAAGACATTCGATGTGTACACCAAAAAGAAAACTTGGGTAATAAAATAAATGTTTTAATAACACATGTGGGTGTCTACCAACTGTAGCGTACAAAAAATATATTACAATATATAATAGAATGAACTAAATTGCCAATGTAACATTTGTGTTGCAAAGAGCAACATACTTAAATTTAATTTAGATAAACATTTTAAACATTTTTTATGTTTTGACATCATTTTTTGGAAGGTTTTCACAAAAACAATTCTTTTTTGTAAACATTTGTGGTTTTTTCCGTTGCCATAAAAACAACAAGGCTTATTTGTAAACATTTGTGGTTTTGTCGGTTGCCATAAAAACAACAAGGCTTTTTTGTAAACATTTGTGGTTTTGTCGGTTGCCATAAAAACAACAAGGCTTTTTTGTAAACATTTTTGGTTTAGTTTGTTACCAAAAACAACAAGGCTTTTTTGTAAACATTTTTGGTTTAGTTTGTTACCAAAAACAACAAGGCTTTTTTGTAAACATTTGTGGTTTTGTCGGTTGCCATAAAAACAACAAGGCTTTTTTGTAAACATTTGTGGTTTTGTCGGTTGCCATAAAAACAACAAGGCTTATTTGTAAACATTTGTGGTTTTGTCGGTTGCCATAAAAACAACAAGGCTTTTTTGTAAACATTTGTGGTTTTTTCCGTTGCCATAAAAACAACAAGGCTTATTTGTAAACATTTGTGGTTTTGTCGGTTGCCATAAAAACAACAAGGCTTTTTTGTAAACATTTGTGGTTTTGTCGGTTGCCATAAAAACAACAAGGCTTTTTTGTAAACATTTGTGTTTTTTTCCGTTGCCATAAAAACAACAAGGCTTATTTGTAAACATTTGTGGTTTTGTCGGTTGCCATAAAAACAACAAGGCTTTTTTGTAAACATTTGTGGTTTAGTTTGTTACCAAAAACAACAAGGCTTTTTTGTAAACATTTGTGGTTTTGTCGGTTGCCATAAAAACAACAAGGCTTTTTTGTAAACATTTGTGGTTTAGTTTGTTACCAAAAACAACAAGGCTTTTTTGTAAACATTTGTGGTTTTGTCGGTTGCCATAAAAACAACAAGGCTTTTTTGTAAACATTTTTGGTTTAGTTTGTTACCAAAAACAACAAGGCTTTTTTGTAAACATTTTTTTTTTTGGTTGCCAAAAACAAGGCTTTTTTGTTTTTTTTTTTTTTTTTTGGGTCCCAAAAAAAGGGTTTTTTTAAAATTTTTATATTTTTTTTGGTTGCCAAAAACGATGGTTTTTTTAATTTTTTTTTTTTTTGGTCCCAAAAAAAAGGGTTTTTAATTTTTAAATTTTTTTGTTTCCCAAAAACGAGGGTTTTTTAATTTTTTTTTTTTTTTTGGTCCCAAAAAAAAGGGTTTTTAATTTTTTAATTTTTTTGTTTCCCAAAAACGAGGGTTTTTTAATTTTTTTTTTTTTTTGGTCCCAAAAAAAAGGGTTTTTAATTTTTAAATTTTTTTGTTTCCCAAAAACGAGGGTTTTTTAATTTTTTTTTTTTTTTTGGTCCCAAAAAAAAGGGTTTTTAATTTTTTAATTTTTTTGTTTCCCAAAAACGAGGGTTTTTTAATTTTTTTTTTTTTTTGGTCCCAAAAAAAAGGGTTTTTAATTTTTTAATTTTTTTGTTTCCCAAAAACGAGGGTTTTTTAATTTTTTTTTTTTTTTTGGTCCCAAAAAAAAGGGTTTTTAATTTTTAAATTTTTTTGTTTCCCAAAAACGAGGGTTTTTTAATTTTTTTTTTTTTTTTGGTCCCAAAAAAAAGGGTTTTTAATTTTTAAATTTTTTTGTTATATTTTTTTTTCGAATGTCGAAATGTGACAGTTAAAAAACATTGTAAAATTAACCAAACAAATTAAAAAATAAAAACTATAATCTTTTTAAGGGGGAAACATTCCTGACAAATGGCTCCTGAGGGGCTGGATCGGCCCCATAAGTTTCTTCCAAAACCAAGATTCTGTCGATGCACCATGTTATGTATTCCAAAAGGACCTCATAGGTGAGGTGCGTGTGTCCTGGGTAGAAAAAGACATGACAATTAGTTTTATGCAAAATGATCCAAACAACGATTGTAATTAATGTGCCTCAACAAATATGCTTAGGAGTCTATTGGTTGGCTTTTATCAACACTCTGAAGCAAATATGCTAAATTGCTGGTGTAAACCTTAAACTCAAACTTTCACAGCAAATTGTTCAAAAGGTTACATAAGATGGCTTGGAATGTTAGTAGCAGTTTCACCAAAGCTAAGTAAAAGGCTTTTCTTCATGTCAACACAAGCAATCATTTAGAAGAATGTAAGGTGTTTTGGGTTCAATTGGTCAACACGATACATGTGCACACATTTATCTCTATCACCATTGGAGTTTGTGTAGCGTTCTCTCTCCCTCTTACTGTCTATAGATTGAACCTGACACATAGTAGAGACTTACCCTTTGGAATTCGGAGGGCCAGTTGTGGACGGAGCAGATGTGTCTGCTCCCCTGATCTCCTTTCCGCCATCCCAGCTGTGTTAAGAGAGAAGAAAAAGTTTATCAACAAATGGACTCACGCTAACTGTAGGTTAGGCAGTCATGAAAACGCTCTAACACCCACTCATTACCCCTCCACATTTCCCTGAAAGTTTTATTTAGACTTTGATATGGTGGTGATGCAGATTTGTACAGTGCAAGCGTCATTCTACTGGGTGAAGCTTGTAGCGTTAAGGATACGTACTCCCTGCTTTTGTGCTGATTGTGTTTTTCGGATGTTTTTGGTGCCTCAGCCCTGCCTGTTCTAAGTGTTGGAAACATATTTTGGGAGGGCTGTGGAAAACTAATCAGGTTAGACTTACACTCTCTAGGTTTTTGGGGACAAGATAAATAACAATCCTCCTTTTTACATGGCCCCTGTACACACCTCTAGGCACCTCCCTCCTGTTGGTTGACCCCACAGCAGGCAGCTTGCTATGGAGGCACATGAGATGAAGCCAAGCACCCTGTGCCTGTTCAGGCACCTAACTGTGAGCCAGCCTTGCCCCCCTCCCTTCCGATGGTCTCAATGATTAGGAGTGACAGCATCAGGAGGCAATATTGGCATGCTGTCACCTCAGTTAAGGAGGAGGGGGAGTCTGTTCCAGACAAGTATTAGTGCAAAAATGTGGACAGTAAAAAATGGTCCCAGTAAGTCTGAGGGGGAATATGCACACCTATCACTTGGAATACTAATGCATAGAATGCATTCACATAAAGAACCTGCTGCCTTTAGAGGAACTTGAAGCCTGAGCGGGGACATACACAGTTAGCATTTCTCCACTTACTAAGTAGACACATTCCTGGAAAAGCACACAACTTACCATCATCAGTTTTTTTTTGGGCCCCCGAAGTTGATGGCGTGGCTGGCTCGGGAGAAACTGCACAAAAAGAACACAAATTGTGAACTGGAATGTGGTACATTACCGAGGAAGAGTATTTATGAAAGATTGACAAACACACATTTTCAGTGTTGACTAAATCAGGACATGATTAAATTACAATGTCCACAAAAAATTGACAAGTACAAAGCACACCATTTCCAATGTAGAGAAACTAACACCAATTTAGAATAGGGTGGCTTGAGATAACTTACAAAAGATAACATGTCCTGTAAAGCTCCCCAAAACCACCTTGCAAACATGAAGGTTAAGCAAGAGTGTTTCATGACCAACCTTCCTGTCACATATAGCAAAACTACACTTGCTTAGACTCCAACTTAGATTATCCTAGATACACATCATCCTAGCACACACAATTCATGTGAGAATCTAATTTTAGGTACTTACAGACTAGTTCAGGGGAGCCTGGAGTGGGGGAGGATGGGGGAGACCCTACATGGGGGGATGGTGTCCCTTCATGGGGGGATGGCGTCGTATCTCCGAGAAACACAAAGACACAAATACAATCCTTGAACCAAAGCTATTTGATAAAGGCACACAGAAAGTAGTTGGGAAACATTGAAGGTAGTAGTTACTTTGGACTGGGTAAGCAGCAGCCCCTCTTCCCCAGTCCTCCACAACTAACATCCTCAATGTCAGCTGCTACATAACCCCAATGGCAAAATATAGATATTACAGCCCTTAGATTTCCCAGGACACATTGAACACACAAACACATGTAGAATACTTACTTCCCATTTGAGGAGAGCCCAGGTCCTCATCCGCTTGAGACCAATTGGCCTCTTCTTGGGCACCAATGTGTTCCTGGCCCGGATCCAGGCGACTTGGCCCTGCCTGAGGCTCCTCTCTTGCTGAAGTTACATCAACCACAAAAGAAAACAAAACAAACAATCATTCCTCCAAGTTCGACCTAATACACAACACACCAGCACATCCACATTACTTACAGGGGGCCTGAGAAGGCTGAGCCGCAACATCCTGATCACTGGTTTCTAAAATAAAAGAAAAACATTATATATTATTTATGGACACAAATAGGCAGTAACCTCTCATCATGCTAGCACCATACTCAATGCCCCTACAATTCAGAACATAGAAGTGCACTTACACCAATGAGATGCATTGACCATGTTTTAAAACAGGAGGGCACCATGCAAATTAAGCGGGCGCCTAAGGCCTCGCACCACAGGGGCCTTGCGGCCAGTGGCGGAGCACCAACATTTCGAAGGGCGCAGTCAGGGAAATCTCCCAAGTAAAAGATTGCTTTCAATCCTCGGATCAAAAAGTTGCAGCAGTGTGCTGCAGTCCCTTCACTGCGTCTGCCAGGTGTCTGTTGTCCGCTGACACTTACTCCTCCTTCTCTGCCTGGGGATTGGCCGTCTGATCATGTTATCCTAAGATGTGGAGGAATCGGTAGGTGTGTACCTGCACCAGTAGGAAGTGACTGGCCGGTCAACTCACTCTGCTATCATCATTTGTTGCTCTGGGAGGAGAGCTCCGCCCTGGACCCGGAACATACAGGTAACCAGGCCCAGACTTGATATTTTGCAGGCTGGTCATAGATTTGTTGTGTCCACTATGCAAAGGGGTTGAGTTGCCCAAGGGAAGTTGGAAGAGTCTGAAAATGGTTGGTGGAGGAGGAGGAGAAGAAGGCCCTGGGTGGCTGGGGGACAAGGAGAGGGCCCCTGGGTGTTTTCTAGAGGAGGAAAGATCCACAATGACGCCAGAGTCAATTGCCAAGGAAGAGAGTGGAGCTGAGCAAGTCCTGCCTATCTGACCTGAAAGCCAAACATGGTGTAGATGGAGCCCTTTGCCCTACACAATGACAGCACCAGAGGTGGAAGGTGAGTGGTAGCGGGTCTTTGACATTATAGAGCATATGGACTCTGTCCATTATTGGTAGTTTTGTTTGGAGTTGTCCTTTAGATGTTTAACTGTGTTGCTTTTGACCCGAGCTGTGAGGGACTGAGGTATGACAGCCCACTATGCTGAGACTTATAGTGCCCTAGAATGTTGAGGACTGAGGAATCCTTAGTCCCTAACAGAGGGCACTACAAGTCTTAGCATAGCAGGCAGTATTTCCTCATTCCCCTACAGAGAGGATTACAAGTCCAAGCAGGTAGCCTTCTGCAGTGGGACTTGTTGTGCCCTTGACTGTGGTGGACTGAGGAAGGGAAGTGTAAGAGGGTCTCTGTAAGCTCAGATGTATGGGGGAGCTTTGGGGAACACAGAGTTCCCTTTTACACCAGAGTCCCCAGCTTCCCCCCTCAAATAATGGTTCCCAAACTCTCCTTATATCAGAGTCTTCACACTTCCCTCTTACAGTGTAGTAAGTCTGGAGACTCCGATGTAAAGGGGGCTCTGTAAAATGTGATTAGAGATTAGAAATTTCTAACATTTTTATTTTCTACTTACGATCCACAATTTTTTTAGCTGCTCAAATGGCTCGCTGCCTCTGATTGCGTATTGGAGTGTGGCCGTCCTCCTCCTCCCCTTCTTCACCAAAAGCACAAGAGGGTGCCGTCCGTCCGCTTTGGCTAGAAGCAGAAGAAAAAAAAAAAAACATAAAAAATACGAATGTACATAGTAGTATTAAAGGTTGTGAAGAGACACTTGATGGAGGTAGGAAAGGAAGGAGCGAGAGGGAGGGGGGGGGGGGTGTTGGTATTAGTGTTGTTGCATAGCTAAACACATGTCCACCTACCCAAAAAATTGTAACCTATCTGGTCACATGTAATGTATATTTTTACTTACCGGAGATTTGCTCCACAGCCTTTAGCAGGAGCCTGGGTGAGCGCCTTTTGGCATCACTCCAGGCCCGCTGCAGATCCACTATCTCAGGCAGAAACTGAAATCTCCGCTGCAGCCTCATCCGGAGACGACACATCATCTTGTGCTTTTGGTGAAGATGCGTATATACATTATCATACCCCCAGAGGAGGAGGAGCTGTGGAAAGAGCAGTGTATGTTTGAGTCCAAGTATGTCCAAAATAGTACAATCTTCAAATAACATGCTAGGTCGTCTTTGAGATATTGTAGAACAAAGAATTCCATTTCTGGTGATACATATACATCGATGTCCAAATCTACCTCCATGACATAGGTTGCCCCACACTGGTGATTTCCTCTACATGATATAGCCATTTTCTCAATTGGCCTTTCATGACACACCCAGGGCCGCCATCAGGGGGGGACAGGCAGTCACTGTATTTACAACCTTATTGCTGTCCATTTAGCAGGGTGCAAGTAACTTTACACACATGTAGCATAGGTATCAACTTTTGTCACCATGTTAAAAGGACAGCAGTATGGGTAGCATTACAGTGACTGTTATTAGTCCAGGCTCACTAAACTAGCCAATGCTTGGAAAAGCAAGCCATGCAGATTGCTTTTCAGGTCCCTTTTAACACGAGCTGTCTGATTGGGTGTGGCTGTTAATTTTTGACGCAGACCT